>NW_022589747.1:6511487-6638205 GCF_004348235.1 Phoca vitulina | reverse complement strand
TTCCCCTCCTGCTACATTCTTCTTCTTCTTTTTTTCTTTCTTAACATCTATTGCATTATTTGTTTCAGAGGTACAGATCTGAGATTCAACAGTCTTGCACAGTTCACAGCGCTTACCAGAGCACATACCCTCCCCAGTGTCCATCACCCAGTCACCCCATCCCTCCCACCCCACCCCCCACTCCAGCAACCCTCAGTTTGTTTCCTGAGATTAAGAATTCCTCATATCAGTGAGGTCATATGATACATGTCTTTCTCTGTTTGACTTATTTCGCTCAGCATAATACCCTCCAGTTCCATCCACGTCATTGCGAATGGCAAGATCTCATTCCTTTTGATGGCTGCATAATATTCCATTGTGTATATATATACCACATCTTCTTTATCCATTCTTTTGATGGTATTGGAAAGAATATGTCTAAAATTTTTATTTTGTTTGCTGGAGGAAAATGTAAATGCATTTAATTTTTAATGGATACTGTATCAAGAGAACTTGCTAAATTTAATTTGTAATTATAATAACTTTTTATTTTTTTATGTACACAATCATAAAATCTGTCATAAAGGAGAAATTTCATTTCTCCATTAACAATACAACATTTTTCCTTTTGGACTGGCTAAAATTTCAGCAAAATATATATCTTTACTACAATTTATTTTTTAGAGTAGTTTTAGGTTTACAGAAAAATTCAGCAGAAAGTACAGAGAGTTCCCATGTGCCTCCTGCCCCACATTTGCATATGCCTCCTGCTATCAACATCCAGCATCAGTGTGATATATTTGTTAAAATAAATTAACCTATACTGATACATCATTATCACCCCAAATCCATAGTTTACCTCAGAGTTTTTCATAGCATTTTATTGTCTATAGGTTTTAACAAATGTATAATGACAAGTATTCATCCATACAGAATAGTTTCCCTGTCCCCAAAATCCTCTATGTTCTACCTATTCATCCCATCCTCCCCCTAACCGCTAATGACCACTGATCTTTTCACAATCTCCATAGTTTTGCCTTTTTGGTAAGTTCCATATAGTTGGAATTATACAATATGTAATTTTTTTCAGATAGTCTTTTTTCATTTAATAATATGCATTTCAGTTCCCTCTTGTTTATTCATGGCTTGATAGCTCATTCTTTTTTTGTGCTAAATAATTTCATTGGATGTATCATAGTTTATTTATCCATTTACCTACTGAAGGATATCTCGGCTGCTTCCAAGTTTTGGTAATTAGGAATAAGGCTACTATCAACATCCATGTATAGGTTTTTCTGTGGACATCTGAGTAAATACTAAGGAGTATAATTGACGGATTGAACGATAAGAGAATGAATAATTGCATAATATACTGCTAGATGTCTTTGAAAGTGACAGTACCATTTTGCATTCCTACCAGAAATGAATGAAAGTTCTTGGAGCACCATATATTTGCCAGCATTTGGTGTCTTAGTGTTCTGGGTTTTTCCTATTCTAATATGTGTGTAGTGGTATTTCACTGTTGTTTCATTTTGAAATTCCCTAATGACACATGACGTAGAGCATTTTTTAATATTCTTATTTACTATCTCTATTTCTTTCTTGGTGATTTATCTGATCTGTTCATGTTTTTTCCTGATTTTTAAATCAGGTTTGTTCTCTTATAGTTGTATTTTAAGTGCTATTTGCATATTTTTGATAATTCTTTTTCATATATGTCTTTTTCAAGTATTTTTTCCCAGTGTGTTCCTTGCTTTTTCATTCTCTTGAAAGTATATTTCACAGGACAGAAGTTAATCATTTTAATAAAGTCATACTTAACAATTATTTAATGGATTGTTCCTTTGATGCAAAAAAAAACATTGACAAACCTAACAACATTTAGATTTCATTTAGATTCTTTCATTGTTATTTCTTGGAGATTTATAGTTTTGCATTTTTCATTTAAATCCATGATTCATTTTGATTTAATTTTTACAAAGGGTGTAAGGTCCAGGTCTAGTTTTTTTTTGTTTTTTGTTTTTTTTTTTAATGTGGATATCCAGTTGTTTCAGCACCATTTGTTAAAGAGACTATTTTTTCTCCATTGTATTGACTTTGCTCCTTTGTCTAAGATGAGTTGACTCTATTTATGGGTGTCTATTTCTGGACTGTTCTATTGATCTGTTTGTCTGTTCTTTCACCAATACCACACTGATTGGTTACTGTGGCTTTATAGTAAGTCTTGAAGTTGAATAGTGTCAGTCTTCTGTCTTTATTCTTCTGATTTGACATTGTGTTGGCTACTCTGGGTCTATGCTTCTCCATATAAACTTTAGAATTGGTTTGACAATATCCACAAAATAATTTGCTGGGATTTGGATTGAGATTGCATTAAATCTCTATAGACCAATTTGGGAAGAGATGACCTTTTGATAATATTGAGTCTTCCTATCCAGGAACATGGAATATCTCTCCATTTATTTAGTTCTTCTTTACATTTATTTATCAGAGTTTTATAGTTTTCATCATGTAGATCTCATGTGCCTTTTGTTAGATCCATAACTGTTTTATATTGGGCTGTTAGTATAAATGGCACTGTATTTTTAATTTAAAATTCCACTTGTTCATTATTGGTATATATGAAAGTGATTGACCTATTAGCCTTGTATCCTGCAACCTTGTGGTAGTTCCAAGAGGATTTTTTTGTTAAGATTCTTTTGGATGTCCTACATAGACAGTCATATCATCATGAATAAAGACCATTTTATTTCATCTTTCCCAATCAATATACTTTTTACTTCTATTTTCTTGTCTTATTGCGTCAATTAGGACCTCCAATGTGATTTTAAAAAGAGTGGTAAGAGGGGACACCTTTGCTTTGTTCCTGATTTCCACTTCCTGAAAGCTTCTAGTATCTCACCATTAAGTTTTAGGTATTGAGTTTTTGTAGAACTTTTTCTTAAGTAATCTCTATGCCCAATGTGGGGCTCAAATTCCATGCCAACATCAAGAGTTTCATGCTCTCCTGACTGAGCCAGCCAGGTGCCCCTGTAGAAATCTTTTTTAATCAAGTTGAGGAAGGTCCCCTGTATTTCTAATTTAATTAGAAAGCACAATATTTTTTTGTAAAGTAGTAACAATGTTAGCCTTGTCTGCATCTTATGGTTAAAGAAAAATTTTAATATTTTACTCTTGAGAATAATGCGAACTGTAGTTTTGTAATAGATGCCTTTTATCAGATTCAGGTGGCTCCCTTCTACAGCTGGCCAACTAAGAGATATTATTATTATTATTATTATCACTCAATGATGTTGAATTTTGTAAACAGTAATGTTTATCTGTGGGGAATTTCATACGATTTTTTCTCATCTTTTTTTAATACAATAAGCTATATTTCTTGGTTTTAGAACATTAATCAAACTTTGCAATACTGAAATAAGCCCCCTGGTCCTGATGTATTATCTTGTTTTTTTTTTTTTTTTTTTTTTATGTATTGCTCAATTTGTCTTGGAACTATTTTAATGGGTTATTTTCATATCATAGATTTTGCATCTCTGTTCATTTACTATAATATCCTCATGAAATTTTGGCGTCAACTATATGAGAGTTGGAAAATGTTCTTTTTCCATTCTCAAGAAGGGTTTGTGCAAAATTGATGTAATTTCCTCTATAAAATTTTTGAAGAATTCATTAATTAATCTCTTTTTGCCTTAAGAAGAGATTGAGATTTAAATGTTATTTATTTTTCCCTTATAAGAGAATGACAATTTCTTTCTTCATGCATAAATAATTATTTATCTTCAAGTTCTGGGATATAACCAAGAGACACATCACCTTTTGATAAGTAAATTCCATCTTTGTTTCATGGAAAATGTCCTTCATTTTATATGTAAATATTGTTTCACTTCTTTTTTTTAAAGATTTATTTATTTGAGAGAGAGAACATGAATTGGGGGAGGGACAGAGGGAGAGAGAGAGAGAATCTCAAACAGACTCTGTGCTAAGCACAGACCCCCTTGCAGGGCTCGGTCCCATGACTATAAGATCATAACCTGAGCCAAAAACCAAGAGTCAGAAGCTTAACTGACTGTGCTACCCAGGCATCCCATAAATATTGTTTCACTTCTTTTTTTAATATTTCCTATTTAGTATTATCAATTTACCTCCCACTATGTCATTGTTGTCTTTCCTAAATTCCATCATTTTTCCATATGTTTTAATCTTTTGCGTTTTTGTCCTCCTATCAGAAAAGAACAAAATTACAACTTATAATTTATTAGCAATGAGTTTTTGGAACTTTTCATAAAATATTTGGTCAGAATCTTCTGAAAGGACTCACTAGCAGAGGGATCATACATTCTTTCTATCAAGAAAGCCAGCAAGATTTTGAGCTGTGGTTCTGTAATAGTGGTCTCTATATACTCTCTATATACTGTTCTAACAAAGGCAGTTGGCAGAGGAAACACTCAGCATAATGAAAACTCTGCTATTAGCTTAAGTCTCATATCTTTCCAGGATCTAGAAGCTAATCAATTTTATGAAGAAGATATTATAATGTGATTTCCTACCTTTAGTTTACATAAGAAAGATAAATGAATTGTGAGGGTTGTGTTGGGCTTTTATTCTGAAAGAATATTATTATATCATCTCTGACTCTGGGAAAAAAATAATGCACAGGAGCTACTGATAATTATTGTTCAAAAGTAAGCAAATGTACTTTAAAGTTGTACAGTATTTCAGAGATAATTTTATGCTCTCTATTGTATTTTTTTCCAGAAAAATAGCAATGCAGTTGAGTCCACTGAGTGTGAAGACTCTAAGATGCTATCTACTTCCACAACACTTGACCGCATCAACCGTACAACCTATCCCAAAGTCATTTTGGGTGAATATCCATGAAATAAAAATGTTCATGAGAGGTTAACTTTGTCCCCATGATCACAATCTGAAGGTTAGTGTGCAAGTTAGATAGATGATATGTCTGCCATCATAAATACCTAGCCTTTTAAAATTATTATAGTTGCTATTCAATTGACTTCTCATCATTTTCTTAAGAATAAGCCAGGCAATAAGACTTTGGATATAGAGGCAGCCAAGTTATATTCCAGGATGAGCATTACAAGCACATAATTTTTTCACTACTGATATCTATCTTCAAAAGAAATGCCCAGATTATAATATGCCTCTACCTTGGAATAGGGAATGATAAATGAGGTGAGAAAATATCAGTATTATTTATAACTTTTATACTTTTTCCTCCAAACAAAAAGCAAAACAAATCTTTTCCCTTTTATTGCCTGGTTCTCGGAAGAATTGAGAGAGATTCTCTAAATTTCTGACTAAAGATGTCATTCAAAGCATTCTATCACGGCTCCCCTATCCGTCACTCTCAGCTACTGCCCAAAATGCAATCTTTTCTATTCTTTCCCATAAGGTGTCTCTAACCCTCAATAATTTTCACTTCATGATCTGTTGATGTTTATCATCTGTTTACTATGGCAGTATCAGATATCTCCAACCACATTCTTGACTTAACTAATACGGTTCTCCCTTGTAATTTTTCTACATGGATTATATACTATTGCACATCTGCCTTTTAGTTCTAATTGCTGCTTTTACATCATTATTGTTCTTTCACTCAAATAGTCTCATCCATTTGTAGACAGCTGCATAGTCTTTTTATTTTGCTGCCAGTGTCTCTGGACATGAATCTGGAAAATTCATTTACGCTTTTTTAAAAATGTATTTCCTCTTTAACATTTGTAAAAGATTAGTTGAGTTAGCTAACAGATATAAAAATATAGAATAGCAGCATCGATTAAAAGAAAAAAAAAGTTGTTCTTTTAACTATGGCTATAAAATTGTGCAAGGAATTTACCTAATGCAGAAATGTATTACACAGACCCAAATATTTGATACAAAATACATGTTAGTTATAAACTCTCTGGAACAAATATTAGCATCTTTCACTTAAAGAATATTTTCATATTATAGTTTAATAAAGTTCACACATAAAGAGGCTAAACGGAACAAATACAGTTACCTAGATATCAGGGGGGACATTACAAAATCAACTGTCAACATGCAAAAAGTTCTAAGCTATTTGATTCGGTTTAAAAATGTAAAAAGTGCTACTTTTCTACATTCATTTTTTTAAAAAATGAATAATTTTCTAAACAAATTGCTAAAGACTTTAACATTCTAAATGGTTATATTTGGTTATATTTGTACACTATTGTATGGCATAAGAAAAGAGAAATATTTTCATATTTCTAGAAAAAGAATGTTGCAAAATAAAAAGTAACAAAATCTTATAAACCAAATGCCAACATATTAATCATTGAAAATGAAATAATCATACTGACAATTTTTAGTAACCAAAGATCTTTTGTTATTCTAAACTATAGCAATTAATAATTATTAATGAAACTAATATTAAGGGGAAATATGATTCATCTACATATGAAAAGTAGCATGTTGTACTAAGGACTAATATATGTAATTAGTACTTCCAAACCTGATCACAGCAGGTGAATTATTCTGATTTCTTATTTAATGAACTGATATTTCTACTTACATTCCATTATTAAGACATTTAAAAACAACATGCTAGGGGCATCTGGATGGTTCAGTGGGTTAAGCATCCCACTCTTGATTTTGGCTCGGGTCATAATCTCAGGGTGATGGGATTGAGTTCCATGTTGACCTCCACGCTGGGCATGGGGCCTGCTTGGGATTGTCTCTCTCCTTTTGCCCTTCCCCCGCTAAACAAAAATACATACATACATACATACATAAATACATAAATAAATAAAAAAATAACATGCTAGGCAGAAAACAATATTATTATCAATATTTCAATACATTTTGTGACTTATTAGTGACAAATAAGAAAGTCTCATTGGTTTCATTTAAAATACTCATTTTTTACAAGTGACTTTGAAAAGGTGATACACAACTCAAGAAGTCAAGAGCTTTCGTGTTTATTAGAAATATTTATTTTGCAATTGAAATTGAACAGAAGTAGTGACCACAGCCAATGGCTGAGTTTTCTCTTTTTGTAATGCAGCCAATTAGGAGCTTTCCCTACAGCACTGTCTATGCTGACATTCCATCCTGGAGTTCATGCTCCCTTGACAAGAACCACCAAGAATAATGATACTAGCTGAACTCAGCCGGCAAGAAGTAAACTTTGACTTCTGCTATTGATACCTCAAGATCACATTTATATCTTCACAATGTGAGACAAGAGGTCATGCAGAGTCAGGGCCCACACAACACAATTCTGGGAGGAAAAATAAAGCATTGTTTTAGCTACTCTTATGGGTTCCTTATAACTCTAATCAATACCTGAATGACCATCGAAATGTGGGGGAAAATAATGCATTCCAGGCAATTAGCCTGATTATCAAGGGATAATATACTCCTCCCAGAAAATGCTTGGCAGCTCATAAAGCTCTAGAGGATCTTTCCCCAGCTCAGCGATGCATCTGAGATCTATAAACTGTTAGTGCACGTGGCTTGTCACAGAGATGCGAAGGAGATATACATTTTAAATATTTTAATATTTGAAAATTCATCATATACCTTTTCTCAACTGAAAATGCAATCCTTACTTTCACTTCTCCTAGTATTTCTCATTATCTATGTCTTGATGTTTCAAAATAAAAAATGGTGACTATATCAAACTTTGGGGAAATGCACTCTCCTGCACAGGAACCCTTCCCTTGGCTCAAACATAGCTTGATTATCATACAAGGAAAGAGAACGAATGGTAAGGATTACACCGCAAAGCCAGAGCAATTCTGCACTGTATATAGACTTCAGTCATCTGACCTCAGACTATCTATCCAATGTCAGCTATTCTGACCTACCCTTTCTTAGATTCCAGACCCTCAAATGCTGAATCTATTGTAGTTCTCCATGGAACCCCATAAAACTGGGTTTTACTCATGGCTTTACTTTGCAAGTTGCAGTACACCTTTTAACCTGGTTGGGTCTTTCAGTACTGCTGGAATCAGCCTAGGCAGGCACCAACTTCACTGTGAAGATTCTCCTGCCCCTCATTTCCACACCAACTAGTCTACATCCCCGCATCTGGGGTCACATTCATTCAGGAAGCCCAGGATTACGAATCTATCTCTGGGCTCTAGATGGGTCAAACACAGGGCCCTGCAGTCCCCTTTTGCTAGAAGAGAGGAATCTCTTGAACATGTACCAAATCTAGGTGCATACCTGCAGCCAAAGTGAGCAGAATGCCAGGATATAGGCATCAAGATGTTCTTGTTGGAGTCAACCTGGATCTGGCAGGGATCCTCAATCTAGATAAGAAGAATGACGATGGTGATGATTTCCACCATTTAGAGAATGCATTACAATGTTCCAACAATCTCAGTTGTCCTCTCCTGATAGAGGGTGTCCTGAGCTTGAAGAGTGTAGAGTGTAAATGTGACAGAGGAGAGCATAAATTTCTCTCATTCAAAGCCAGTGCATTATGTATGTTTCTTCTCATAGATCGCTGTAATCAGAAATGTTGGGATTATATCTAATTCAAATCCATTGAACAAGGTCTGCCCACTATTTATTTTCCCCAAGGAATGACAAACTTTAAAGAATGCTTATTTTTGTTTGGTCGATTGGTTGTTTATTTTCCATTGCCTTAGGGAGCAGACTTTTGCATTTATTTGTTTCACTTGTTCTAAAGTTCATACTAGGGTTTGAAGAATAGGTAGAAACTTGGGTTTATTTTTCCCTTATAGTTTTGACATCTACTAATAAAATTAGCATAATATTAGAGGTGAATTTTTTTTTTATTTTGCCTTCTTATTATCTATTCCCAGTGAAATTAAGACAATGGTCTCATTAAAACAAATGATAATAAGATATGCTATCTTCAATAATCTGTCGATGCCCACGGCCTGAGGGAAGCTGTATCCTAAGCTTGTATTTTATGCTGAACTCTGTCTCTTCCCTTGATGTCCAGATGAACCGTAAGTTGTGCTTGTCCTTTCACCAGGAGATTTTACTTCCTCTCTTCCTTTCTTCTCTCCTTGTTTTTTTTTAAATCAAATTTATGTTGGATGATAGAAACTAACACTCAGGTGTGACTTTAAAAAAAAGAAGGAACTATTTTAAGGTATCAGGTACATTTGAAGTTAATTCTGGGAAAGCTTAGCGATCTGGAAGCTGGAGCATGACTGGGAAGTAATTATAGCTGCTCCTTTGGCCCGGGTTTCACTGTTTCTGTGAAGCTTCGCCTTGCTCCTCTCTACAAACATGCTCCTCAACATGCATGGTCCTCAAGCTTCCAAATCACAGGAGTCTCAGCCCATAAATTCAAATTTGCTTACTCAGTCTTTATCACTAAGTACCTTCTGTGTCTCAATGGTGACTAGAGACAGAAAAATGTAGGTTTACAAATGGCCAGTCCTACGTCAAGGATCCAACTCTGAACTAATGGCCTTAATCATCAGGAGCTGGGGATGTTGAGGAGCTGTGTCTGTAGGATTCTTCGACTGAATTGTGCCCCTACAAAATTCTTATGTTGAAGACCCAACCCCCGATGTGACTGTATTTGGAGCCTGGACCTTTCCAGAGGTGATCAAGGTCAAATGCCATCTTAAGTGGGGGCCTAATCCAAAGGGGTGGTGTCCCTATGTAAGGGGAAGAGGCCCAAAGGAGGCACACGTGGAGAAAAAGCCATGTGAGGACAGTGGGAAGGCAGCTGTGCACATGGCAGGGAGAGGCCTCGGGAGAAACCAACTCTGTCGGCACCTTAATTTGCACTTCCAGCCTCCAGAACCATAAGAAAATTAATTTCTGTTATTTCTGTTGTGTAACCCACCAAATCTGTGACACATGAAATTTTGTTATGGCATCCTAGCAGATATATATATATATATATATATATATATATATATATATATATATATATAATATATATAATTATATAATGTAATTATATATTGTATATAATGTATATCATATATATCTAATATATTCAATACAATACATAATTATGTAATGCTGTATTATATATTATATATATTTTTTTTTTTTTTCTGGTAGAAATCATCATCACAGGAGGTAGTGTGGATGAGCAACTCCAAGTTTTATATGTAGGAAAAAAGAGCATACTCATCTAAGTTCGTTTTGCTAGAAGATGTTGTTTTTTAATCTGTTGCTTCTTTGTGCCTTCTTTCTTTCCCCTTACTCCTTCTTTTTATACAAAATGTTGTATATAGGCTTCTCTTAGTCCTGGAATCTGTGCAGAATTCTCTCCTGAATTCTAGCACCACATTTTCAACAGTACTTTTAACATTTATACCAAGTTATATCTCCAAAACTCAAATACATTTTATCTAAAACTGAATTAACTTACATCCTGAACAAACTGTCCCCCTCCTTAAACTCTACCGCTATGACTACAAAACATGGAAATATGTTAGAGCCACTTCTGAATCCTTGTCCTCTCCTTGCCCCCTGCCCTCTCTGCCCTATCTCCTTGGCCTAAATAATGAAGCACCAGAGGGTCTTAATTATTTCTTCTTCAAAATTAGCCTTCTCTTTCAAGTTCTTACATGCATACTTAGCCCTATCATATAAGTAACATGACTAATGAGGAGCCACGTATTATTGTTGAATAGCATCTCAATAATATATGAGTGGACAGTTTAGAAGTATTTGCAGGGACTGACAGAAGTAGCTTTGCAGGACCAATTACCACTTAATATATTTATTACACAAATGCTAGAGTTCCTATGTAACCACTGACAAGCAATTCCTAGCTCAATTCTACTGAGTAGCTAGTAACTCTAAGGGAAGAATTTATGGTCATTAAGGAACACAAAACAAACACAATGAAAACAAATCAACAAGAAGGTAGCAACTGCATAAAAATTGCTTTTGTTTCTGTCAATTTTTGTCTTTTGAATTCTCTTATAAGATGGAATTGCAATGCTGAGGAAATATCATTAAACATTTCAGTTAAACTTGTAGGGTAGGAAGGTAACTGTCAAAGAGCATATTCAGGGGAACTATTTTATGTAAGTCACAGGCACCCTAGAATATCGTAAAAACTCTGACCGTCCAGAGTACAAACTTGGTGTTTCTATATGGAAGAAGCTTTGTTGTGGGAAGCAGTGAGATGAAGAGAGACAAAGAAATACATCAGAGAATCCAGGAATAATGAGGCTATATGACGTGAAGAGCAGTAGATACTCTACTTCATAATAAACTATATGTGCCTTGTCACCTATGAATATCAAGTAGATGTGTAACCTATAAGACCTAACAAAAAACCCCAAATGAACAAATGGATTTATGGAGAAATGTGTTTGTTTTCTCTTGCTACTATAACAAATTACTGCGGTTTAAGGCAAATGTATTCTCTTACAGTTTTCCTGGGGGTCAGAGGTCTGAAATGAATCTCACTGGGTTAAAATCAAGGTACACATGTGCAAGGATGCATTCCTTATAAGGCTCTAGGGGAAAACCCAGTTTCTAGAGCTGCCTGCATTCCTTGGCTTGCTGGTGGCCTCCATCTTTGAAGTCAGCAAAACCACTCAACTTTTCTCATGCTGCCATCTCTCTGTTTCTGACTCTTCTGCCTCCGTCTCCCTCATTTGAGGATACTTGTGATTTCATTAGGCCTACAGAGATAATCTAGAGTAAAATCTTCTTATTTGAGGTCAGTTGATTAGGTGAACGACTAACTTAAATTCCTACATGACATACAACAGAACATTTTTACAGCCTCTGGAAATTAGGACCCTGACATCTTTGGCAAGCATTATTCTACTCATCACAAAGGCCTTGACTGGTTTTGTTCTTATTTCTCTCTCTCTCTCTTTTTTTTTTTGTTTTTGTTTTTTGACTAAAAGATTTGGCCTTCTCTGCTCTTATTCTTGAAATCTGCTTTATTTTCATTTTTTTTTTAAGATTTTATTTATTCATTTGAGAGAGAGAGAATGAGAGACAGAGAGCACGAGAGGGAAGAGGGTCAGAGGGAGAAGCAGACCCCCCGCTGAGCAGGGAGCCCGACGTGGGACTCGATCCCAGGACTCCAGGATCATGACCTGAGCCGAAGGCAGTTGCTTAACCAACTGAGCCACCCAGGCGCCCCATTTTCATTTTTTAAAGACATACCCACACGTTCTTTTCTAGCTCAACTGAGAATCTCAGAACATTGACACCTGAATTTGAAATATTACCTCACATTTTCCCCTTATAAACCTTCTTAGTGTAGCATGTGTTCTGGAAGTAGACATAGCCAGGGATTCTGAGGTTGTGGGCAGGAAAAAAGAAACACTTCATAGGACACCAGTTCTCACAACAATCTCATTAAATATTTCAGGTAAACTCCTGAGGTAGAAAATAGAAAGATAAAGCTTAATTTGAATTCTATTGTTACATTCAACTTGGAAAATGTGGCTGATGTTTTTGTTTTTGTTTTTTTTTTAATTTTATTTTACTATGTCATGTTAGTCACCATACATTACATCATTAGTTTTTGATGTAGTTTTCCACAATTCATTTTGTATAGCACCCAGTGCTCCATTCAATACGTGCCCTCCTTAATACCCATCACCAGAATGGGAGAAGATATTTGCAAATGACATCTCAGATAAAGGGCTAGTATCCAAAATCTATAAAGAACTTATCAAACTCAACACCCAAAGAACAAATAATCCAATCAAGAAATGGACAGAAGACATGAACAGACATTTTTCCAACGAAAACATCCAAATGGCCAACAGACACATGAGAAAGTGCTCAACATCACTCGGCATCAGGGAAATCCAAATCAAAACCTCAATGAGATACCACCTCACACCAGTCAGAATGTGGCCGATGTTTAATGAATGGGCACTGACCCTAGGACATCTCAGAAAATTCTCCATTCACAAGAATCTTCCAGTAGGAGCAACCACACAATAGCAATCGGAGGATGGCAGTAAGTTTATTGTCTGGGGGAATATCTGAAGCAAGCCTTGGTGAAAATGTTTGTTACTCAGGTTGTTAAACACCTCTTCTTGAATAGAAGCTCATGACCCCTTTCATGGATTTTATTCACTTATAATACTAAACTACCCATTCAAGGAACACTCTTTATAGTTTTAGAGTAAAAGCCTAAATCTACCATTGTACCAGCTTAAGTTTAGACACTGGTAGGGCTTTTCAGGAGACAGAGATCAAGGACGATCACCCAAATAGAGCTGACCTAATAATGCACCACTGAAGAATGTGCTTTTTGACACTCACGCTCCTGACGTCTCAGTCTTCAAATTCTTATCCCAGTATTTGAATTATTTCCCAAAATCCAATCCACTCTACATTAAATCACATTAAATCCACTCTCTATGTTGTTTCCAAAGTCTTGATTATAAACCTGATTAGGAAATTAACCACTCTTAAATGCTTCACTGGTTTCCTGTAGCTTCTGGGTGAAATCCCAGGTCCATAGTTCATCCTGTAAAGCTTTTTATGAACTGGCACCTGCCTTCTTGGATGGTTTCAATCTTACTCTATGCTTTTCACAATACTCTCTTCCAAGATCCCAGGCTGTTTGTAAATTTTTGAGCATGTTATGCTGTTTAGACATCTGTGCCCTTGCCCATGGATCCCCATCCAGGATGTCTGTGGCCATCCTCTTGCCTTGACTAATTGCTTTTGTATTTATTTAACTCCTACACAGGCTGCAAACCTCAGCTGTAACACTATCCACTATTGGAGCCTTCTGATTTAGAGATTTTTTTTTTTTTTAAGATTTTATTTTTTTTCACAGAGAGAGACAACAAGAGAGGGAACACAAGCCAGGGGAGTGGGGGAGTGGGAGAGGGAGAACAGACTCCCCACAGAGGAGGGAGCCTGATGCAGGACTCCATCCCAGGACCCTGGGATCATGACCTGAGCCAAGGCAGAAGCTTAATGACTGAGCCAACCAGGCGCCCCTGACTTAGAGATTACTTAACTGTTTTTATATGCTTCCTTTGTAATGTTTCTCATAGGATTTACAATTCAGTCATTTTGTTATTGAACTACCTTGTTGAAAGTTTTGGAGGACAGAGAATATAACCTATCTAGCTTTATATTTCCAATGGACTGCACAGTGGCTGTCACATTATGGGCAGAGAAACACCTGCGAATTGATACACAAATGCTGCATCTGGAGGTAGCCTTCCATATCCACTAATTAAAAAAAAATATCTCTACTTCTTCTATTCTCTATACCTCAAATCCCTGAAAATAGCAAATTTGTTTATAAGGCTATTGTGTTGTAAAAATAATAATACCAATGAAATGATTTCATAAACTACTAGTTTGTATAGCTTCTTACAAATGTAAATTATTTCATAATCTGTCCTAGTTACATATTAAAAACAAACGGACAACTACACTCCAAGCAGTGTTATCAGGTTGGGGCCTTGTTAGTTCCTTTTTTTTTTTCTTTTTAAAGATTTTATTTATTTATTTGAGAGAGAGAGAATGTGATAGAGCAAGCACATGAGAGGGGGGAGGGTCAGAGGGAGAAGCAGACTCCCTGCTGAGCAGGGAGCCCGATGCGGGACTCGATCCAGGGACTCCAGGATCATGACCTGAGCCGAAGGCAGCCGCTTAACCAACTGAGCCACCCAGGCGCCCTGGCCTTGTTGGTTCTTAAACTTGATTTGAGTTTCCATGCAAAGTAGTTTTCAAACAGGTCAGATCCTCACCAGTTTCTTGGAGGAAGGAGAGATGAATAAAGAAAAGGTTTTCTCAAGACTTTAACAATCTTGTGATTCTATTGCTATTAACATTAAAATAAGTCAGAAAACAAATAGGCTTTTTTCTTTTACAATTTCTCTAACTACTTTGATTTAAAAGCCTTTCTGGCCACACTCATTGAACATCATCCAAATTCTGACTGGAAGTTACATAACACTTGTAGGTCTTATCACTGATCAGTACAATGAAGCTAAGCTTTAATCCCCATAAAAAGTACAATATAACAATGTTCCCGCAGTGCATGATGATAGCTGATTTAAATTACAATAAGGTACAAATAAAAGGAAGAAAATAAAAACATTCCATGAGGTTTATTGACTTCCAAAGCTTGAGTCAAAGACTACCTTATTGTCAATCATAACATCAACTGAGTGGTATCAAAGGGCAACTTTCAGTACCAGGAAATACCAGAGTTCAGTGCATTTCATACACAATCAAAAGAAAATGAGTCACAAAATGTTAGAATTGAAAGGAATATTTCAAGTTACTAAAACAGTCACCTTACTTTGTGGTACAAGAAACTTAACTCCTAAACTTTGCTTACCTGTTGAATCCTTCAGCTGCACCCTGTCAGTCTACAATAAACACACTCATCTACACTTTGTATTTGTCATCTCTTCTTGCATAATATATCATCACAGCTTAGTGGCTGGGGAAAAAAAAATACTCATTTATTATCTCACAGAGTTTCTTTTTTTTTCTTTCTTTCTTTCCTTTTTTTTTTCTTTCTTTCCTTTCTTTCTTTCTTTCTGAGAAAGAGAATGCCCTTGTGCCCATGAGTTCTGGGGGGGAGGGGAGAGAGAGAGAATCTCAAGCAGGCTCCACGTCCAGTGCAGAGCCTGAAGCGAGGCTTGATCTCACAACCTTGAGATCATGATCTGAGCCAAATTAAGAAGCAGGCGCTTAACCTACTGAGCTGCCCAGGTGCCCCATATTATCTCATAGAGTTTCTACGAGAATAACTTAACCTGGGTGATTCTCATGAGGCTGCAGTGGGGTTGTTGGCAAAGGCTGCTGACACCTGAAGGCTTGACCAGGTTGGGGACTCTGCTTTCTGGGAGCCTTATTCACGTGGTTGGGATGTTGGTGTTGGCTTTGTAAGGAGTCACAAGTTCTTTACCACCTGGACATCTTTATAGGACTTACGATATGGCGGTTGGCTTCCTTGGTAGCCAGGGACCCAAGAGAAGGCACGATAGGTCAGTTTTTAGGCCTGGCCTCAGACAACATATGTAATTATTTTCATAATATTTTAGTGATGACACAGGTCAGACCTACTTGTCGTGAAGAAAGGCTACACAATGACACGAATACCAACAAAACGAGAATCACGGGGGCTCTTGTGAACAGCTGCCAACCACAGATTTATTTATTTTTTCTCCTGATGTTTCTTTTCCTTCACTGTCTTCTCTGATTTGTGCCACAGTCATCACTTCCACTGAAACCCCGAACAATGGGAAGGTACCCGCCCTGGGTTTTAGTTCTTACTCCAAAACTTCTTCTAATTACAGAGTTGATTAATGGGTCACAGTCCTCTGGGCTCTCCATTTCTGCTTCCAAACCATTACTCCTCCATGTTTTTATAAAAAGGACAATGCTATTTGGTTCTTGTCATCAACTAACGGGTCATCAACCAACATGTCAGTCACTCCCCATCTTTCATAAATTTTCTGTCATTTGCAATGCAATCTTTCACTCCATCTCAAGCTCTATTATCATTTGTCTGTGAAGATGGCAAACCAAATCTCCCGGCTTCTCAGTTCTTGAGCCTTCTTGCTGGCAAACAAACTAGTCCTTCTGCTGAAGCAACACATCACATGACCACACTGTAGGGCGCTAAATTCAGGTCCCTTTCACCCAGACAATTGTCTTCTACCCATATTTGCTGACTTAAAAAATAAAAATAAATTTTAAAAATATTTTTAAAAAATTTAAAAAGCTTTTCTGCTATTTTGGGATAATTTTAGATTTACAGAAAGATGATAAAGGTATTATAGGAAGTTCCACAAACACTTCAGTCGCTCTGAGTTTTACGTGATGTTACCATTTTAAGTTGTTGTGGTAATGGGTCAACACCGAGAGACCCAGATTGTCACATTATTTTTAACCAAACTCCAGATTTGATTCAGATTTCTCCAGCTTTTCCATTAATGTTCTAGAATCCAATTCAGGTACCGCAATGCATTTGTCATCACATCTGCTTAGTTTCCTCATGTCTGTGACAGATTCTCAGTCTTTCCTTGTTTTTCATGACTCTAGCAGTTTCAAAGAAAATTGGCCAGGTTTGGATTTCATTAACATTTTTCTCATGATTACAAGGCTTTATGGAACTCTGGAAAGAATTTATAGAAGTGAAATATTCTTCTTATCATACTGTATCAGGAGGGATATGACATCCACAAAGCAACAGTGGTGACATTAATCATGATCTCAGGTATGGTGGCACTTGTCATGTTTTTGCATTTTAAAATTAGTTTTTCTCTTTCCATACTGTATTCCCTGGAAGAGAGTAACTAAGTTCAGCTCCCACTTGAGGAGTTGAGCATTAAACTCTACCTCTGGTAGGGTAATATATCTGCATATGTTATCTAATTTTTTCTGTAAGGAGGAGTTGTGTATTCTTTATGATTTATGTGTATATGCATGTATATATGTATGCATTTATGCATTTATGTCATTATGGGTTCGTGTAATTTTTTATAATTAGTATTATAATGTTGTTAGCTCATTTCTTTAACTACTCCAACTACTACCATTATTTGGTAGGATGAGCTCCTGCAATCCCTTGAACCTTGTAATTTTCCTTCCAATCTCCCTCTTCTGGCTCAAATCGTGTGGTCCATTCCTTTACCACATTCTTATGCACACCTCAGTTCTTGCTGTGCTAAACGTAAGAACAAACATTTAAAAAAATACACAAGACACACCACACAGACACACTACAAACCCTACAAATTAATTATTACCAAACAAAAATGGACTTTTAAAATTTCTGAATAATCCTAATAAATTCCTCTGACTTCTCCATTTATCTTACTAAAATCTTCTTTAAAAAAACATTTTATTTTTCAGGGCAATTTCAGGTTTACAAAAAAAAGTGTACAGAAAGTACAGTGACTTCCTACTTATTTCATTTATTTCTTCCTCCCACAAACAGTTTTTACTATTACTAACATCTTGCATTGGTGTAGTACATTTGCTAAAATTGATGAACCAATATTAATACATTATTACTAACTAAAGTCCACAGTTACCATCGTGTTGTAAAGTTCTACAGATTTTGGCAAATGTATAATATCATATGGTCACCATGATAGTATCCTTTAAAATAGTTTTTTCTATCCTAAAACTTTCCTGTGCTTTACTTACTCATCCCTTTCCCCTGCCCCTGAAACCCCGGTGATCAATTATCTTTTTACTGTCTTTAGAGGTACACCTTTTCCTTCAGTCATATTCTATGACTTCAGTTATATAGTTAGAATTACACAGCATATAGTCTTTTCAAATGGGCTTCTTTCACTTAGCAATTGCTAAGTGATTGCCTCCTGTCTTTTTGTAGCTTGAGAATTCATTTCTCTTTATCACTGAATAATATTGCATCATATAGATGTACTAGTTTATTAATTTGTCTACTGAAGGACATCTTGTTTACTTCTGATTTTTAGCAATTAGGAATAAAGTGCTGTAAAAATTTGTGTGCAGGTTTTTGTGTAGACGTAAATTTTCATCTCATTTGGTAAATACTGAAGAGCATTATTGCTGCATCATGTGGTATGTGTATGTCTAGTTTTATAACTAAGAAACTGCCAGACTGCCTTCCAAAGTGTACCATTTTGCATTTCTACCAACAATGAATGAGACTTTCTGTTGTTCCACATCCTCACCAGCATTTGGTATTGTCAGGATTTTGGATTTGAACCATTCTAATAGCTGTGTGGTGGTATCTCATTGTTTTAATTTACAATTCCCTAATGACATATGATAGAACATTTTTTTTTAAGTTTGTTTGCCATATATATATCTTTTTATACCTGATTATTTCATTTTTTTATATTAATATAAGTAGTGTTATTTCACTTCCAGTTGTTTATTGCTGGTGTACAGGAAAGCGATTAAATTTTGTAAATTAACATTACATTATGTGGCCTTGCTATAATTGCTTATTAATTCCATTTTTTTGTTGAAACTTTTGGGATTTTCTATATTGACAGTTATATTACCTGCAAACAGAAACAATTTTATTTTTTTCCTTTTCAATCCATATACCATTTATTTCCTTTTCTTTTCATGTTGCATCAGCTCAGATCTCCGGTTGTTGAAGAGGACTGGTGATAGGAGATATCCTTGATTTTTGGAGGAAAACATCTAGCTTTTCAATATTCAGTACAATGTTAGAGGTTTCCGTAGATGATCTTTAACAAGGTTTAATGCTAATTTGCTAGGATGTTTTTGTTTTTGTTTTATCATGAATGGGTGCTGAATTTTGTCAAATTATTTTTCTGCATCTGTTGATATGGTCTAAACAGATGATTTTCTTCTTTCTCCTGTTAATGTTATTAATTACATTAATTGATCAAATGTTGAACCAGGCTTTGCATACCTGAGATAAATCCCCTTGGTCATGGTGTGCAATTCTTTTTATATATTGTTAAACTCAATTTGCTAAAATTTTGTTGAGCATGTCTCCTCTATGATTGTGAGAGATACTATAATTTCCCTCCTAATAATGTCATTGTCTGGTTTTACTACTAGGGTAATGCTGGCTTCATAGAATGAGTTAGGAAATGTTCCTTCTGTTTCTGTTTTCTGGTAAAGATCATAGAAAATTGGCATATTTCTTCTTGAATGTTTGGTAAAATTCACCAGTAAAACCATTTAAGCCGACTGTTTTCCATTGGAAAGTTAGTAATCATTAATGGAATTACTTTATTTATTTTTTTTAAATTTGAATTTATTTATGTATTTGAGAGAGAGAGAGAGAGCACACAAAGGGAGAGTGAGAGGGAGAAGCAGACTCTCTACTGAGAAGAGAGCCCAATGTGGGACTCGATCCCAGGACCCTGAGATCATGACCTGAGCCCAAAGTGGATGCTTAACCAACTGAGCCACCCAGGTGCCCTAAAATTTCTTTAATAACATAGACCTATTCAGATTGTCTATTCTTCTTTGAGTTTTAGTAGATTGTGTTTTTAAAGAATTGAACTATTTCATTTCAGGTATCAAATTTGTGGGCATAGACCTATATTTACATCTGATCATTATTCTTTTAATGTCTATGGCATCAGTTGTGATGGCTTCTTACCCATTTCTGGTATTAGTAATTTGTGTTTTCTCTCTCTCTCTTTTTTTTTTTTCTCTTTCTTTCTTGGTTAGCCTGGCTGGAGATTTATCAATGTTAATCTTTTCTAAAAACCAGCTCATGATTACTTTGTTTCTCTTTATTAATTTTCTGGCTTGGATTTCATTGATTTTTCGTGGGTTTGTTTGTTTGTTTGTTTTTTTTTTTGAGAAAGGAACTAAATTTATTTACTTCTCCATGTGGTTAAAAAAATGCCTGAGTGACATTAATTGAGTGGATCATCTTTCAGCATCGATGACCATGATCTACCCACAAAAATATCAAATTTCATATATATGAGTCTTTTCCCATTCTACTTATCTTTATATCTATTCATTTCCTGTATCCTTATAAAACTTATTTACTATAACTATCAATTTAACATTTGTTATAGAAAACATTTCTTTTTAATTTTTCTTTAGGAATATCTCTTAACTACTCTTTGGTTTTGTCCTTCTATTTAAGATCTTAATTGAGATTTTGATTGAAATTGCATTTTGAGAGTTTAAAACAATTTGAGGAAAACTAATAAGATGAAGATATTGAATTTTTTATCATTAAACTTGCTAAAACATTTTATTGCTAGAAGATTTTTGTTGTTGTTAACAGATAACAAAGTTTTAAAATTTTCTCCACAGCTTGTGTTTAATTATCCTTAGGTATTTTATAGTTTGATATTATAAATGCTGAGGATTTTTTCTTAATTCTATTGTCCTTGATGTTAGAAATTGATGTTAGTATGTAGAAATGTAATTGCTTTTTAATTTTTTAGGATTTATCTTATTTGCAGCAAACTTGTAAAACTCTGTTTAATTGCAATAAATCTGTTTGCAAATTATTTGAGTTTTCTTGTGGAAATAAGTTAAATCAGTTTGGAATGAAAATCTGTGGCTGATTTGACCAGCTCTTCCAGGACAAAATGGAAAATGAAGAAAATGAGTAGACCATCCTGTCTTGTTCTTGTTTTATATATAATGCTTGCTTTAGATTTGGGTAGGTACTCTTCATCTGTAAAGGAAATTTCTTTCTGTATCATGCACTGTTATGAAATTTTATTGATTTTTTTCCTAATATTGATATAGTAATATTGCATTTGTGTATATTTGTAAATATTCTTTTATATATGTATATAATCTATGGGTGCACTATTCAATATGTAAACTGTTAACCTGTGAATAAGATGAATTACATTAGTAGATTTTCTAATGATATACCAACATTGATCATAAGAAATATCTTTCTTTTTTTTTTTTTTTTTTTTTTAAAGATTTTATTTATTTATTTGACAGAGAGAGATAGCGAGAACAGGAACACAAGCAGGGGGAGTGGGAGAGGGAGAAGCAGGCTTCCCGCTGAGCAGGGAGCCCGATGTGGGACTCGATCCCAGGACCCTGGGATCATGACCTGAGCCGAAGGCAGACGCTTAACGACTGAGCCACCCAGGCGCCCAAGAAATATCTTTCTTATACATTGCTGGATTTAGTTTACCACATTTTAATATTTTATATCCATATTTGAGAGAGAAATAGCCTGTAACTGACCTGTTTTATCTAGAACACTTTTAATATAAACTGTTTCTCTTCTCTATTTGTTATTATTACCAGAGATTTACTTATTTTTAGTCTTCTAAAACTACCAATTTTTAATTTCCCTATTGCTTTTTCCATTTCTTTAGGTAAGTTCTTTATTAAACTTATTTCACAATCAATTTATTCTTTTGTAATCTTCTAACTTTTATGTTTGAGGCTTTACTCACTGATATTTACCATTTTCTATTTTTCAATAAGCTTTTAAGAATATAAATCTCCATCTAACACTTTAACTGATGCTTTTTGAAGTGCTTTTTTTGATTATGTAGTTCTAGATATTTTTTAGATTTTTATTATGATTTATGTTTATCTTGAAAGTTCTTTGAAATATGTATTTCTCTTTAATTCACAAAGATTTGCTTTTATTGATATCCATCCTAATTTCCTTGTGATTAATGAATACGGTTTATTTTATAACAATTTTTGAAATATGTTAAAATTTATTTCATGAGAAAAAGATGGGTCAATTTTTATAAATGCCTCATAGTTGCTTGAGAATCTATAGAAAGTATTGGGTATAGGAATAATGTCAAGTATATTAAGCTTCTAAATTGTGTTATTTACATATTCTATATGTTTTACATTTATCATTTATAGAAAAACTTGACAATCATCCTGACTCAACGACCACACTGATAGTTTATGTTTAAAATATGACCAAAATATTTTTCTCCAAAAATGCTGTTAATTTAATTCAGACATGATATTAAATTCACTGTGAAGTGAAATGTAATGTCTTGGGAAAGTGTTTTCAAGAGAAGACATCAGTTGAAAAAATGATTGTGAAACACAGCTATCCAGAACCATTCCAGGCATATTTCACTCTCTATGCCCTCAATGTAAATTTCCCAATTACTCCTGATTCTATTTGGCCTATCCCAGGCTCCTTTTCCCCCTTTTTTGAGAGACCTATTTATTAGTCTCTAAGCTAATGCCTCTCTGTGATGAAATCTAAAGAACTTAATTTTGATTTCCTCAATTTTGTGAGATCTTTGTTAAGTTAATCTTTCTGTGCCTAATTTTGTTATAAAATGGGGTTAGTAATAGTATCCTGTGGTATACTACATGGGATTCTTTTGAAGGATAGATGGGATAATACATGCAAAACACTTGGAAGAATGCATGGAACATAATGATGGTTAATGATTCTTTGTCACTATAAGCCATCAGTTTTTACTGTCATCATCCCTGAATACTTTCTGTTTTCATTGCTTCCTGTAGGCATCATGATTTCTCAATAAGATATAAAGCACTGGACAGCAGCAATTGTGATGCATTTTATTTTGAAATTAGCTAGGCTTGGTAGGACATTGTAAGTTCTGTCCCATCTAGTTTAAGGACTAAAAATATTCCTGACCTTTAATAATCTGCCTTTGACCTAACTGTGGATGTGTCCAAGTACCAAGATGCAGACCTCTCTCTTACTGACACCAAGTATGCAGTCATGTCTGAATGGGTCTGATTCATCTTTCTTTTCTCTACTGGAGTTTCACAGCTCTTTTGGAAAGGACCAGCACCCTTGACTAGTTCTTTCCAGGAACTCTGTCTTGTTCTCCAGTGTATGCACTATATTCTAAAGGATGCATAAGTATAGTTTCATGATTTTATTTGTATGTTTTTTGCTTTGTTTTGTTTTTTAATGATCCTGTGGTTCTCTTCTGTCAAGACAGAGTAATTTAGAATTACATGATGCTCCTGGACTTCTGTTCCCCACTCCTGGAGCCGGCTCTCCCAGCCCAGAGGCTGACACAGAGGAGGGCACTATGGAAGGAAGACATTTCCAATGGGCCAGAGTTAGAAAGAAGCTAGAGTTGATGTTCTGGGGCAAAAAGACACTGAGGCAAGAGAAACTTCCCAAGGAGCCCCAGCATGAGGACACTGCCAATGCGCCACCTGGATTCCTCTCCATAGGGCCCTAATTCTTGTCCACCCGCAGACCTCACTCACAGCACAGATGCAGCAGTGGATCTGGGCAGAAAACTATCCCAATGATCAGCCGTCTCTCTCTGCTTCCTTCTGGGCATTTCTTTGGCGAGGTGGTCAGCACATGCTTGCCTTGATGTCCCAAAACCTGGCCAGCTTTTTCAGGAAAGGAGCAGAATTCAATTCATTTCATTGGCAGCTGTCAGGGCCAAGGATGCATGTCTAGGTTTCTCTTTGGCTTGGACAGCATTGCCCCAGTGTATTTTTTCCGATTAGGCACTTTCTGAATTCAATCGCCAGGATGGCCATGCAAATCGTTTGCCTTTATCCGTTTAACTGGTAAGATTTACAACCTTTTTTTTTTCTTTTTAAGTAAGAAAGAGAATTGCATTTTCTATTTGAAAATGGTGAGATCAATTTTTCAGAAGTCTTTAAATGTAAATGAATTAGTTACTGTATTTTTTTTTTTTTTTAAGATTTTATTTATTCATTTGAGAGAGAGAGAATGAGAGACAGAGAGCATGAGAGGGAGGAGGGTCAGAGGGAGAAGCAGACTCCCCGCTGAGCAGGGAGCCCGATGCGGGACTCGATCCCGGGACTCCAGGATCATGACCTGACCCGAAGGCAGTCGCTTAACCAACTGAGCCACCCAGGCGCCCCTAGTTACTGTATTTTTAAAGAAGTAAAACATCTGGGAAGCAAGTTTTATTGCTTAAACATATGGTGTTTCCCTAATGAAGGAAAACTATATTACCAAATGAAACTACAGAAAAGGTATAATGTATCTAAGATTAGAAAAAAAATAGAAACCCAAGATTTTGAAATCAAGTGAAACTAGAGACTTTTACTATTTAAAATGATAAAACACAGCCATAGATTTTACACACTAAGAAGTACATATTGGCAGAGCAGAGGAATATAGAATTGTGTCCTAGAAAAGAGTGTTAACTCACTTTGAAGCATGTCAAAAAAGCTTGTGTATTGTGCCTGGACCATCTCCAGCAATCATTTATAGGAAACAGCTGTTCTTTTGGCTTAGTCATTGGTATTCACTGGTGACAGGGGCTTTGAGCAGAGCAAGCCGACTGAAGAAAACATCACCTTGATCACAAAGTAATTAGATAATAAAAGACTAATGTGTTGTTTCTTAGGGAAGTCAAGAATAAAATGAATTGAAAATAAAATGAAACGAACCACATCAAAAACAAGCCAATGTAGGCCAGGTCTACTCAGAGACACAGGCATTGGGGTGACAGCCCGGGCTGGAAGAGTTTACCGCAGTGTGAGGAGAGGATCCCCCCAGCCAGAGAACCAGCATTTCCCAGTCTCTGTTGAGAGAAAACTGTGGGAAACTGCGGAATCAATCATTAATTTTGCTATGCCAAATTCAAGACAGAAGGCCACCATGTTTCTTTTAAAGATGAACAATCACTTTTTTTTCTACTAAGTTTATGACTTAAACCACATACCTCTAAACCAATTGGTCACAGGCCTGTGGCCCATTTCTGAGAATCACATCTCACCTGCCACCAGCAGATGCATCATCTGTCAGAGTGTCTAGTGGTTACTTTGTTATATGATGTTGATGTACAGACCAAGATCATTAGTATTCATGCTCTGATTGTAAATAATGAAACAGTATCCTTTTTCTCAGAGTTCAGTCCAAAAATCTGCCCAGAGTCAAATAAGTCAAGACAATGAGATGAATCCTGGATGAAGAATAAAGGAGCAGAAGGATAGAGGTGATAGAAAAGAGTGGTTGAAAGAACCAAGGAGAGTGAACCTGGGGAAAAAAAAAAAAATCTCTGACCACCCACAAGCTGCCTCAGAACTGGGACATTTGTGTTACAAATGAGAGATTGTCCTTGCTTTGGATCCCAAACTCAAGTCATAACCAGTGGGTTAATGTCATACATGAATACTTTAAACTCAATTTAGGAAAGAGTTTTATTGAAAATAGTGCTATTCTATAAAAAATAGAATATGTTTTCTCATAAGATTAAAGTAATATTTGGCATCTGCAGTGTGCAAAGATAAGCTAGAAACCACTATAGAATTTTCCAAGAATTTTGTGAGTTCCAGAATTATTTCTATTGATTGATAGAACAGAAGTGTTTCCAGGGATCTTTAGGACTGGTGTGGCAATGATCTGATTATTGGACGGACACTTGGCCCCAGGAACAAGTCATGCAGATGCATAAGGTCCTTGGGAATTTCTGCACAAGAAACAATAGCAAAAGAAACAAAATGTCACTTTAATTTTCACTGAGACACTGGCTTCAAGGTATAAAATGAGAAGACTGGAGGACTACAAGACAGACAACATGCATAGTCCCCACAATAGATGTGAAGATGTTCTCCAACAGCAGGCCCTGGAAGCAAGCCCTGTCTTGTCCTATTCCTCAGGATTCTGAACAAACCAGGGACTCTTTGTCCCTTTCCTTGCAAGGAATGAAGACCCAGTAAAGAAGTGAGAGTGACATTTGGAAACTGAAGTCTACATACTGTCACCCAGTTGTGAGAAGAACGAGAAAAGAAAGAATCCCATCCACCGGCTGATCTTTTCTGTTTTCATCGTCTGGTAACTGCTTCCACATCATTTTTTTCCTATAGGTGCATATTTATTTATGTACAGGGTTCTGGCTCTGCTGTTTTTTTTTTTTTTTTTTCTTTTAATAGAATCAGACTGTATTCTCATGCATTTTTAAAATTAAAAAAAATACACACACTGCTTTAGAGGACTTTCTATCAATACTCATCCTAAGATCTTAATAAAAGTCTTTATTTTCTTCTAAATATTTTCTTGCAAATAATTTAAAGTATTACCTTTCATAGTTAAGTCTCTAATTCCCTTGAAATGAATTTCTGAGGTTCCCGTGAAATGGGGATCCAGAATGCAGAAATCATTTGTCTCAACACCATGAATTGAGTGGAATATTGGTCATCATTGTTATATAATGCCACATATCAAATTTCCGTATATATCCATCTATTTGTAGATTCTTTTCTATCCATTTTATAGAATGGATTATTTGTTACAAATTCATATTAAGATAGTACCTGGTACAGATAATATAGTTTTGTTATTCTTTCTTATGAATGACTTTGGCCTATATGAGGGTTTTGTTCTTCTCTATTGGGGGCCAGCAAACATTACCTGTAAAGAACCAGATAGTAAATATTTAGGCTTTGCAAACCATATAGTCTCTATTACGACTACTCAGCTTTGCCAATGTAGTGAACAAGTAGCCACAGGCAATCTGTAAACAGATGGTCATGGCTGTGTTCCAATAAAATTCCTTTCACAAAATAAGGCAGGAGGGTTGGATTTGACTCAAGAGACATAGTTTGCTGACCCATATTCTATATAAAGGCCTTGTTGGGCTTTTGAATGGAACTGAATTGAATCCAAAGATCAACTTGTAGGAAACTGTTAACACAGAAACATTGTCTTTCTGTTTTTGAACATGATATATCATGCCAGAGTCTTTTTTTTTAAGAGGATATGCACTGAAATTATAAATGTATGTCACAGAGAACTTTGGCCGTGTTTATTCCTCGATAGTCTGTGTTTTCCTGTGATTCCTTCAGGTAGATAGATAATCTTATTAACAGATTATGTTTTATCCACTCATATAACTTCACATTTAGAGTCTACTGTTTTGAAATCACTTTTTTGCCCTGACTAGATGTCTGCTTACCTGTGCCAGCATCCAGCATGCGGGCCTGGCAGTTTCCTTTAGTTTCAACAGTAATTGTAATATCTGCTGCACGCTCTGGCAGGATTCTGTTCATATATTAAATTTTCTTTTGAGTTTGATTACATGTATACGCAAATCTGGAATGGATACTGAGTTTCATCAGATGGTTTTCAATGCCCATGATGGAGAGGATAACTTTATTTTCTCTTTTAACCTATTAATGCAGAGATTCAACTTGAATGCTTTAAATAAGATGTAGTTAATTATAAAACACCTATTAAATATTATTTTAATTTTCTGAATCTAGATTCATAAGTGTGACTAGTCTATACATTTCTCTGTGTTCTTCTTATTTGATTTTGATACGAGGTTAATGAAAGTCTCTTTTGGAAGTTGAAGAATAATTCCTTTTCTGTCATGCCCTGGGACAGTTTAGCTAATGTACCAATATCAATAATGTACATTATTAATAACTTCTGTTTGTTATACACTGTACAAAAATATGCCAAAATATGACCAGCTCTCATAGCGATTGCTCCTTCATGGAAGAAATGGAGGATGGAGTTATGACCTAATCACTCATTCATTCATTCATTCATTCAGTTTTACTGTGGAGGAAGTAGATACTGAATAAGATAAAAAGCAAAGTACGCAATCTGTTGGATGGTTACTAAATGATAGGGAGAACAATAAGGTAGGGAATGAAAATATGAAATAGAGGAGTTGGCATTTTTGATGTGGCAGCCAGAGAGAATCTCTAAGAGAAGAGTAACATGTATAGACATTTGAAGGAGTTCGGAGATGAAGCCCCATAAAAACCAATGAGCAAAAAGGCACTGAAATTAGAGAAAATGTGTCTAATTGGAAGGACTAAAAAAAGACAAAAGGAAGCCTGGGAGAGAAGTCATCTAAAATTACTGCTTCCATGTCATCCATTTAGCTCTGTGGTCACACATTTTTACTTTCTTGCTGTGACCAGGTATGAATTCCTTATATTCCTTTCAAAGCCAATTCCTCTCTTTCCTACCCAAGGAGAGTACACTAGAAATTCTCTCCCCTCTCTCCTATATCATCAGTTTCCCCTTCAGTATTAGTTAATTTCCATCAGCAAACATTCTATAATTTCTTCCATTTTGAAAGAAAAAATCTTTAGATTTTTCCACCCACTTCTGACTGCTACTCCATCTCTGTCCTCATTTTAGAGCAAATTTTTGTGATCTGACTGTGTATTCTCACCATCTCTAATGATACACCCTCCCCCTCCCATTTATACTGAATTCCACACACTCTGGCTTCTACTCACCACTGCACCAAATCCCTTCTTCAGGCTCACCAGTTGTTTGCACACTCACAAATCCAGGGATCATTTTCCAACCCTCATCTTACTGACCTGTCAGCAGCATTTCACATAGCTGATTATGAGGAAGACCTTCTTCACTTAATCCTGCCTTTGTTTGTTTGTTTGTTGTTTTTACTTTACTGTTGACTTCTCTTGGTCCCATATTTCTTGTTTTTGTTTTTGTTTTCCCATCTCTTTGAACTTTAAGATCAAAATGCCCCAAACCCAGTTCTTGGACTTCTATTCTTTGTCTATCCTTACTAATTTGGGGATCCCCTTCACAGTGATAAAAATACACATATTTGCTGAGGACTGCTAAATTTTTATCTCAGCTAAAACTCATCTGAACTTCCAATCATGTGAACAAGACCATCCTTGTCATCCCCATTGGGGGATGAGGTCTGATATTTCCACCAACAAATGGGCATTCTCCTTTTTTGTCGTTCAGGCCAAACAAACCTTGTTTTCATTCTTGATTACTCTCTTTCATATTCCACATCCAACCCATCAGAAAATCCTATCAGTTACATTTCCCTAATATACCCAGAATCTGACTCTTTCTTCCCAACCCCTCCCTCACCACCAGCATCTAAGTTGAAGCCATTACCAGCCCGCATGAATGTTGTGTGCCCCCCACGGTCTTCCTGTTTGCTGCTTCCCTCCAGCACCTTACTTCTGGAAGAGCAGCTGGAGTAAAGCTTTAAAAAATGTAAGTCCATTAATGGCATTCTTCTGCTCAAAACTGTTCAACAGCATCAGACTCACTCACAACTGCCTTGCTCATGTCCTCCTTCAGGTCTCTGTGTAAACTATACTTTCTCATACGGTCTTTCTTGACAACCTTATTTAAAATAAGTAACTTGCACACTACTTCTACCCTCCTTCTAACTTCACATTTTCTATCTTCCTAGTTATGTGTTTTTTTTTCCCTCCATTGTCCTTATCACTAACTAGCAGTATATATTTTATTTATTTGCTTGTTTATTGCCTGCCAACCCAAACTAGATGATAAGCTCCATGAGCAGAGAGTGTCATTTAGTTTGCAATGTAGCTACCACCCAGTCAGTACCTCCTCCCTCTTATTCAAAGGCACTGTTTGCTCACTGCTATGTCCATAGACGAAGTGTGCTTGTCTTTCAACCTTATAAAATTAAGGATTCATAAAGTACACACACTTTGGAGTCTGGTTTTTTTCATTCGAAATTAGTTTGCAAAATTTATTCATGTTGTGGTATATAGCTGTAGTTAGTTATCTTCAATGTTACATGCTATTTCATTGTAAATATACCCCATCTTATTTATCCCTTCTTCTACTAGCATTTGGTTGATTCAAAATTTTGTATGTGTCATTTAATGCTTTAGAATTTATTATCCAAGTTATTTGGTGCACACAAGTTTCATCTTTATAGAGTATATGCCCAAGATATGTATAATTCCTGGAATAACCTCAATGTGATTGAGAGATATTCCCATTTTATGTATTTGTTTATGATGTTTGCATCTGTGCCTGTGAAAAATACTGGTCTATAATTTTCCTTTCTTAAAACACAGTTGTCAAGTATAAGTATCAGATGCACGTTGGCTTCATAAAATCCGTTGGGAAGTATTTCCTCTTTTCCATTACTACAAAGGTTAATGTAAGATTGATGTAATTTTCTTGTTAAGCATTTAGTGGGATTCACCAATGTCATTAAAATAATATAACATAGATAAAATAAAGATAATCTGCTTGATGGATAAACACATCAGTTTTATAGATATTTTACATTTATGTAAAAAGTCGATCCCTTTTTCTATTATGATCCAAGGTTGCTGCTGACCTTGAGGTGGGTGTGTGGATGCAGCAAGCTCACTGGTAGTGGTCTTGGGAGCCACACCTGTGAAAGAGGGAGAACGTAGGTTGGAGGGAGAAGCTGAGCAGAGATCTCAGCTGACTCTCTGGGAACCTGACAAAGCATTCCGAAGTAGTGTGCAAGGTACTAATTTCTGTCTTAATTCAGAAATTAAGATAAGGGGGCTAAGTCAAGTCCTTTCCAAGTAAGCCTATCATTGGATGTCAGCTGTCTCTACAGAGGAGTAGTGACATTTGTCAAGGTGGCTCTCTGTAACCTGGGGTGGTTTCCAGGGAGGCGCTTGGCCCTGAGTCAGCAGCTGGTGGATGAGCTCCTCTGGCCTCAAGGGGCATCCTACTTTAACATCAACTACGACAGGCATTTTAATTCTCCCAAACTAGTGAGGACTGATAGAGAAAACGGCCTGATTTAATAAAGACACACACAGAACACTGACCTCTGCACTTTATACTGAAAGAAAAGACATTAGGCACAAAGGAAGAGAGGGTGAATATCTACCATTCAAATCCATTCCCATATCGATAGGGAAACTAGAATTAAACATTTTTCAAAGTGAACTGAGCTTGATCAGTGCTGCTTTGTGGTTTATGGAAGGGAAAAAAAAAAAAAAGCCAGAGACATCAGGTCCTAGTATCCTGTGAATTGCATAAAGAAAGCAATATCAAATTCAAAGTGGGAGGAAAGGCTGTTCTCTCAAATCCCCTCTCTTCAGTGCTTTTGGGGTATTGAAATGAAATAAAAATGCAAGTAAGGAAGAAATGGACATCACTCTAAGACTCTGTACCTGGTTATGAAGAAGTACTTATGATAGCCTGAGTCTGCCTTTGGAGGGATGGAGGAAGGAAGAAAGTTACCATAAAGTTAATCAGAAAAGAAAATCATGGAGAGGGGAATTATGGAAAAAATTATATACGTGGATTTTGATGAAAAGGTGTGAGCTAAAGAGGATATTTGCTTTTTTCTCTTTAGCATCAGAACCCCTTTACTTACCTGAAAATCCAAAATTGTATGCAACTCAGTAGATGGGAAGGTGATTCCTTGCATTCTAGGATCCAGGAAAAACACAAATATTTGCTTTCCTTGAACACTGCCACCAAGGGCCTGGGCACATAACTGAAAGTGGCCAAATAAAAGCTCTAGGACGGAACTTTCCATCTGGGGCAGAAATGCGAAGAAACTCAAATTGTTTGGAATTCCCTATGCTGTCAGAGGTGGTATCATCTAAGGTCTAACTGAAGTTATAATGGAGGAGGTAGGTGTGTAGCAAACACAGTTGCCTCCTGTGATCTTCCTTTTACTGGGGCTGGGGTCCCTTCATTTCTGACCACTTTCCAAGCCTGGTTTTTCATCCCTCCCATTAATTATTTAGCTCAACCATAATTTCTAGTAATCCCTGTTTGTTTTTTTTTTTTCTTTTTTAAGTTGTCCAAGTTTAGTTTTGTCAGACTGATTATTGCTACTCAAATCCTGAGACTATGAAATGGTTTGCTCTTAAGAGGACAGAAATCAATGTATGGTATTAGAAGTTGTCTCTGGGACAATTCAAAGATTCTTGCCAATCTGGTACCAACAAATTGGATTGGCATGGAGAACGCAGGCTCTGAGTTCTGATTCCCATGTCAAGGAAGGGTATTGTCTCAAAATTGTTAATTCATTAATTTTTGATCCATTACATGAAATACATTTTTAATCTCTTTGTTTTATTGAAAATTCTAACGCTTAAAAATATTTACCTAGGGGCGCCTGGGTGGCTCAGTGGGTTAAGCACCTGCCTTTGGCTCAGGTTATGATCCTGGAGTCCCGGGATCAAGCCCCGCATCGGGCTCCCTGCTCAGTGGGGAGTCTGTTGCTCCCTCTGCCCCTCACCGCAGTTGTGCTCTCTCTCTGTCTCACTTTCTCTCTCTCTCTCTCTCTCAAATAAATAAATAAAATCTTAAAGAAAAAGAAAAAGAAATCTTCCCAAGGAATATTCCCAGTTTGTGAGTTTAGAGTTTGGGGTTATTTTTTTTTTTCTAATCTAATGATGTGTGCTTTCATTTCAGACAATTTTTAAAATTGGCATCATAGGATAAAAAATTCAAAAAGCATCACCACAGGGTATGTCCCAAGATCATTTTATTTTACTACAAAGCCATTGAAGGATTTGTGATGAAACATCCAATTATGATTTTAGAAACAGCACTCTGTGATAAAGGATGGGGGCAATACTTAAAGCAGGGAGATTGTTTTGAAAAGAATTTCAATAATTCAAGAAACTAATTATATTGTATATTATATTGGTAATGGAAATAAACAAAAATGAAATAATAAGATAACATTTAAAGTAAGATAAATATTGATAGTGGAGTTTCCATGAGAGATTAAGTCCTAATGTCCTAAGGCACTCTCAGTACGTATTTAATTTACTTAAGTCCTGTGCGTCTAGAATGGTTTAGTTATCTACCATCTTTAACATAATGGAGAAAACAGTCAACTCGAATAATTTCCTATGTCTGTAATTCAGATGAGAACCCTGGTTGAGAAATGCTATGATTATTTGAAGGTCTGATATTGGCCTGTGAGAGTAAGTTTGGGTAAACACAGATGGCAAATTTTGTTTTGGAGTTGGAATTGCGAATTCAGGAGGCAATGTTCAGTAGCCAAACTTCATGGATTTGGAAAGCAATAAGACATGTAAACTGCAGATGTAGATTTGGAAATTACCATTGAGTGTGATTATTGAAGTCAAGGGTCAGAAACAAGAACATAACAGGTGAATAGAGAAGAAATAATGGCCTGCAATCCAAAGCTGAGGGGTGACTAGAGCTGAGCAGTCTTGTTAAGGCGCTAGGAGAGATCTGAGACATCAGTACAACAAATGCAAAGAAAGTTTTCCAGGATGGTAAATATTTATAACGTATATCACATGAGGAATGAGTGGAAGAGCTTGTCAGAAAAAGACTAAGACTCCACTGCTACAAATATTACAAGAAGCAACAATTTTAATAGACTAAATGTACATAAAGTTGCTTAATTCATACAGCTAAGATTAAAGAAGTCCAAGCTACTGGAGGGCAGAGTTGCTCTAAATATGATAAAAGCTCAAGATTACTTGGGGCTCCTGGGTGGCTCAGTCAGTTGAATTTCCAACTCTTGATTTCAGCTCAGGGCATGATCTTGGGGTCAAGGGAGAGTCCAGCCTCAGGCTCTGTGCTCAGCAGGGAGTCTGCTTGAGATTCTTTCCCTCTGCCCCTCCTCCCACTCGCATGCCGTCTCTCTCTCTAAAATAAATAAATCCTTTTTCTTTTTTTAAAAGCTCAAGATACTTCAACTGCAAAGGCAGAAGTCCAAATAGAATCAGTTTAAATAAAAATAAATGTACTGAGCCCCCATCTTAAAATTTGAAAAAGCCAAAGCAAGCCTCAGGAAGCTTCACTATTTCCAGGACTCCAAATACATGCCACATTATCTCTTAATGCGGAGTAACCCCCGGCAAGGGGAATGCTTCATATAGCAATGTTTCTACAAAAATGTTTGAGGGGCACCTGGGTGGCTCAGTACTGGGGCACTTGGGTGGTTCAGTCAGTTAGGCGTCTGCCTTCAGCTCAGGTCATGATCTCAGGGTCCTGGTGTCAAGCCCCACATCAGGCTCCCTGCTCAGCGGTGAGTCAGCTTCTCCCCCTCCCTTTGTGATCTCTCTCTCTCCCTCAAATAAATAAATAAAAATCTTAAAAAAAAAAAAAAAAGAGTGGTTGAACATTTCTTCTCAGCTCTGATTTAAGCAGTCCCTGGGAATTTGGACTGGTGGGCACAGGGTCATGTGAACATGTTCCGAAATCATGAGTCATGTTCTGAGAGGCAGGGATCAACATTTTCTGCCTCTATTAGAAACAAATAATTGCAATAAAAAAAGAACAATTCCCCAGAAGAAAGAGAAGCAGTTCCAAGGATGAGCCAATAGGCCTGGACACACAAACCAGCGATATCCACTAAGTACATGCTGTGGGAAGCAGTGAACCACCATTCAGTGGGACCCCATACACGTGGTTAGCTCCTAATCTCTAGATGCACCAAGCAGAAAGTATTTAGAATGTTCACTGGTTAATTTTCATAAAGAAAGGTAAAATATAAAAGAAGATAGAAAGAAAGCAAAGGAAAAGAACATTTCCTGATTAGTTAGGGTATGCCAGTTACATTGAAGTTCCTCAGACACCATCTCATCCTGGTCTTGCTGCTACTTTATCAACATTCACATGTTTATGTGTATCCCAGACTTCAGAGCACACTGATACCTCATATCATTCCTGGGATTTTTCTTTTGCTTTCTCCTAGATGTATTTGACTCCTAACACTTTTCGGTCTCCTGGTTTGTTTTTTTTGTTTGTTTGTTTTTAATTTTTTAATCTTGGATCTCCTGATTTCCTCTCAATAGTTTGGCCCTTTCTGTCCCTCAGCTCCATACCAAGCAGACATGGAACTTGGTCTCTTTTTGAATCTTGCACACCCAGGTCCACCCATATGTGCACATTTATCAAACAAAGGATACTCACTAACATAAAGCATTTAGTCAAAAAGTTAAAGTAATAATTATATATACATAAAATATCACTCCTTGTAATAATGGTGCTTTAACTATAATAACAAGCTTGAAATCTACACCTTGCTCTCCCCCCTCTCCTTGAGTTTCTGGATTTTTGTTTTTTTAATTCCTCAGCCCTCCCAGCTATGTATTCCTACTGCAGAATAAGTATATATATTTCCCCCTTGTTTTTCTCTAATGCTTGCTTCCTTATTTTCCACAAAGGTATATTCGAAGGTTTATTAAGACATCATGTGTATTCATAGAGACAGAAGTGGGTGAGAGTTACCAGGGGCTGAGAGGGGAAGGAAGTGGGGAGATATTATTTAATGGGTACAGAGTTTCTGTTCAGGATGACGAAAAAGCTGTTGAATGAGAGGGTTGTGATGGTTTCACAAAAATATGAGTGTAATCAATGTCACTGAGTTGTACCCTTAAAAAGGGTTAAAATAGCAAAATGAATGAATATTTTATATATATATGTATGTGTATATATATATATATATAACACGATAGATAAAGTAGATAAAATAAATAAATAAAATTAAAAAATTAAAAAATAGATAAAATAATTTCAAAAAGGAAGAAAGAAAGCAGTGTGTGAACCAATCTGGGACAGATTGAGGTTCGTGGGGAAGTTTCCTCTGGACCTGTCACCCAGACAACTGAGCCCCAGCCAGGCCAGTCTCCCTCATCCCCACCCATATCCTCCATCCCACACCCAAGCCTGGCTCATGCAGGTTAGCCAGCCCCCAAAACCCCTCCCTGATTCATCTGTGAAGATCCAGTTCCCCAGGGAGCCCCCTCCAACACACAGAAGAGGGGAACAGAAGTTTTTTCACTTTGCAAAGTCAGTTTATTCATCACCCAAGATGAGACTGGGTAACATGAATTTAAATAATACTTTATTTAATCTCTACACCTAGATGCAGGAAGATGAAGAGCAGAAAGACAGTGAGCTTGCCTAGAGTTGCACTCTCAGTAAGTAACAGATCTGGGATTGGAGTCCATGTCTACCGCAGAGCTCCCAGGGGGATTTTCCAACATAACAATAAATGGTTTTCTCTATTCATACACAGGAATCACTGTCAGTACCTTTCCAAATAACAAAATGCAAAGTATATCTGCAAGCATTTTGTTGGGCACTTTTCTTCATACTAAATTGCAGTGTTGATAAGAAATACGTTTATATAGATTAAGTCTTGAGAAAAGAGTAAAGCCATTTCAGTATCTCATCTGCAACTGGCGCAGGATTCTAAGAAATATTTGTTGAAAATAGATTTTACAAAATGTGCACTGTTATTGTGTCCTTTAAAGTATTTTCATTGGAGAATTACATTTTTATTCACTGTGGTAAAATCAGCGAGTATAGATTCTGTCAAAAACAAAAGGGAACAAAACAAAACCAAAAATCTACAACAACGAAGATAATTTTCAAAAGGTATATTTAATATTTAGCCTTAAAAGACATTTGGCATTTTCAAGAAGCTCTCTTAGGAACAATGTACCATACACAGTAGGTCACATAATGCTATTTAAATGGAAGTCACTCTGAGTAATATTAATGTTTGCCATTTAGGGAAAATAAAGTGAAAGTAGTAGAATCACAAATAATAGCTTTGTTTAGAATTAGATAAAGATCTACAGATTCATTCCATTTTCAAATCAGAAAGTGGGGAGCGTGACTAGAAATTGATACCACTCAATCTATTTCAAGTCACATCATCTATAATGACATCATGGAGCCACAGATTAAAGTCTAAAAAATGTGAAAGAAATCATTAAATTAGCAAAGCCACATGCATATCCTTCACATAAAAATTTATTTAGATAGGAGATGCCCGGGTGGCTCTGTTGGTTAAGCGTCTGCCTTCGGCTCAGGTCATGATCCCAGGGTCCTGAGATCAAGTCCTGCATCGGGCTCCCTGCTCAGCAGGGAGCCTGCTTCTCCCTCTACCTGTTGCTCCCCCTGCTTGTGTGCTCTCTCTCTCTCTCTGAAAAATAAATAAAATCTTAAAAAAAAATTTATTTAGACAAGGTAAGACCAAGGATTCTGCCCCACCACCACCACCACCACCACCACCGAACTCCTCAACACCAATTACTGACACCTGTTACAGTGTAGGTCTGGAACCAAGGCTTTTACATACATAATTCCTAATCTTCACAGCACTCTTCGAACATAGATGTTATATAGAGGTGTTAGATAAAACAAAGAGGGGAAAGAAGAAGGCTTCAGGGATATCCAGTGAAATGAAGAAACTCACACAAATTACAAATGGCACGCACACGCCACAGACAGGCATGCACACAGAGAATGAGGACTGAGCATACACGGAAATACTCAGAATCACACAAATGTAGTATGAACTGTGGCATGACAACTTCCTCATTCTGTATCCTGGGGCCAGGGTTAAAATGTCTGAACCTCAATTCCTTCTTTTGATTTCAGGAATAATATTGCATGGGTGCCAAGGCTGTTAGTTCTGTGTCCCCCATAAACCCTGCTGCAAAATGAATGTTAATAAAAGCTGGTGCCTGTTACTTCATTTAATCCGGGTCCTCTCCCTCGTTTCTCATGCTTCACTGTGAATGGAATCCTGTCCCTCCACACTTGGCCCCCAAGCACTGTTATTGGACCCCCATGACCAGGTCCTTGAGTCTCAATGTCATAGAAATGAACACTGAACTCAAGAGAAAGAGAGCAAGCAGAGTTATTAGAGATAGCTTGCAGGAGGGAGCCAGCAAGAAAGGGGAATGCTGCACCCCCAGGGGCACTTCCCGAAAGGGTGAGGGGCCAGGAGTAGGGGAGCGTCCTTCAGTCCCACGGTCATTATCTGTGGTCCTTACTTTACAGTGCACACAAGACAATCACAGGATGCCTTTCTTCATGGTCGACATTCTTTTTTTTTCTTAAGATTTAATTTATTTATCTGATAGAGAGACACAGCGAGAGAGGGAACACAAGCAGGGGGAGCAGCAGAGGGAGAGGGAGAAGCCCGCCGATGCGGGGCTCGATCCCAGGACTCCATCCGAAATCATGACCTGAGCCGAAGGCAGAGGCTTAACGACTGAGCCACCCAGGTGCCCCCATGGTCGACATTCTCTCGGGGCTCCCAGAAAATAGAAATACTTGTGCAAGCAGTCTCTAAATTGCTACTTCTAATTTTGCCCAGACAACCATTACTCCCTGACAGCTGTTATCTCTGGTTTGTTCTTCCCCAGAAGGAGGTATTTGTCTCTAAACATATGGAAACGTTTAACCCCTGCGTTAAACCAGTGGCTTTACAGGAGTTAAGTCCCTCTTGCTTTCCCCATGCTGTCTCAATAGGACATATGAACCTTCACCCTGGGTCTCATTCCCGTAATCCCTTCATCCCCGATGAGTACGTATCACACCTGGGTTTACTTAGACCTGTTCCCTTACATGGTTTTCCCACATTCATGTCACTGTCACCCCCATCAAGGCCCTCTTCCCCTTTCAGTCCCTGCTCGGGCTTCTTATCATCATCAAGTTCACAGAAACCCACCTGGATTTTATTCCATCTCCATGGATAATTAAAACTCATTTCCTCTCCCCTTCTCTCTCATATTTCTCAATTTCTTACCGTCACTCAACCCCAATAAATAAAAAATGGATGAAGGAGCGGTCTTCTCCATTCATCAGTGCTGCTCGTGAACCATCAATTGCTTTGTCAATGTTTCTATCATTTGAAATGAGGTCCATGACTTCCTCCCTGAATACCGCCTTCAGATCATCACAGTGACTTCACCACACCTAAGCAGAAACTTTTTAAACATTTTATGGGCTCAGTATAACTATTCAAAAAGGACATGAAACTCAGAAGCCATAAAAGCAAACATGATTATGTTTGGACATATTACAAACATACATATTTTTACAACACGAACAGTTTAAAAGCATGTTAAAAAAAAAAAAGCATGTAGTGCTTGACAATATGAAACTTATTTCCCTAATATTAAATGAGCTCTTGGGAATCAGGAAGGGACTAAAAACTCCCCACAACCCGAGATTAGCATTCACTATGGCATCTCTCTCTCTCTCCCCTCCATCTGTAGAAATCCTCCCATATTCTTGTCTTCTTCCCATGAAGGACTCAGGATTGCCTGATTCCCACGCACATTTAAATTCTGAGGTTGGTGCTGGATTTATGGTGTGTCTGATAGAGGCAGGCACATTTCATCCACAGAAACATGGGTCACACATGGACAGATGTGGGTAGGCTTTACGGGTACTCGACCTACGGGCTCTTATCAATGACAGCAGTGGCTGTGGGGTGTGCCATTCTCAATCAATCCATGGCACAGTCCGTATTCACACTTCTAAAGAGTGATTGGCTGTGTATCCAATATCCTTTAGGAAGTTTCCTTTGATCTCACATTAGGTTACTTCACCTTGTTATGTCTTTCCTTATTATCCTGTATTTTTCCATTCATAGTATTGATCACACTTAAAACTATCTTCAGTGTTTCTTTCTCCATGACCTGAGCTTTCTCCTGCTTCCCTGGGGGGCTCCTTCATGACCTGAGCCTTTTCTCTGTGCTTGTTTTTGTTTGTTTGTTTGTTTGTTTGTTTGTTTGTTTTTTCTCTCTTCCCTTCTCCGAAGCCCATAAAGTTTGCAAAGGTAGTATTTTCCAGGAAAAGACCATCTTTGTTTTTCACTATCTGGCTTATTTCACCTAGCATAACACCCTGTGGGTTCACTCATGCCCTCACAAATGGCAACATTACTCCTGGCTGAGTAACATTCCATTGTATATGTACACCACATTTTCTTTATCCATTCATCAATTGATGGACACTCAGGTTTCCATATCTTGGCTGTTGTAAATAATGTTGCAATCAACTTTTTTACAAGCTAAAATTTCACAAATAAATATCTTCAGGTTGTCAATCAGGAAATCATTTCTGATTATTTCAAAGGAAAACATGGCTGCTAGACAATACACTGCTGCTTCTCAGGGAAAAGCATCCTTAAAGAAAATAATAGTCCTCACGTTCAATACACACACCACAAGAGCCCCAGAGTCTTAGATACCAAACATAGAGGCACTGGATCATGAGAAGGTGGCTTTATTTAAAGTGTTGGTCCAGGAGGCACCTGGGTGGCTCAGTCGTTAAGTGTCTGCCTTTGGCTCAGGTCATGATCCCGGAGTCCCAGAATCGAGCGCCGCATTGGGCTCCCTGCTCAGCGGGAAGCCTTCTTCTCCCTCCCCCCGCCCCTCCCCTGTGCTCATGCTCGCTCACTCTCTCTCTCTCAAATAAATAAATAAAATCTTAAAAAAAAAAAAAAAAAAAAGGGCTGGTCCAGGGGCGCCTGGGTCAGTCAGTAGGATAAGTGTCAGACTCTTGATTTTGGCTCAGGTCATGATCTCAGGGTCCTGGGATAGAGCCCTAAAGTGGGCTCCTCAATCAGCATTGAGTCGGCTGGAAGATTCTCTCCCTCTCCTTCTGCCCTTCCCTCCACTTGTGAGCTCTCTCTCTCTCTAAATAAATAAGTAAATAAATCTTAAAAATACAATAAAGTGCTGGTCTGGAGAAATGCTGGTTCTGAGACATCACCATGAGTTCCATCTATCTTAGCTTTTATCTTTCTTTTCTTTTTTTTTTTCTTAATTAATGGACTTTATTTTTTGAGCAATTTTACATGTACAGAAAAACTGAGTCAGAATTATAAAGTCCCTGTATACCGCACTCCCCTAGTTTCCCCTGTTATTGACACCTTGCATTATTGTAGTACACTTGTTGTAAGTAATGTTTCAGGGTTTTCTTACAGTTGGGCTTTGACGCTGTGTGTGTTCAAGCAGCACCCAGTGTGCAGTGAGTGGAAAGGGGATTCTAAGTGGGGAGTGGTTATTTTTGAAAGTGTACCTATGTGAAAATTCATATCTGATTTCATGTGGAGCCATAGCAATTGATCACTGTGCACCTGTAAACCCGATCACCTTCCATTTATGCCCCCAATTTCTTTTTTTTTAATATTTTATTTATTTATTTGAGAGAGAGAGAGAGAACAAGCAGGGGGAGTGGCAGGCAGAGGGAGAAGCAGGCTCCCCGCTGAGCAGGGACCCCCCCGATGCGGGACTCGATCCCAGGACCCTGAGCCAAAGACAGATGCTTAACCGACTGAGCCACCCAGGCGCCCTTATGTCTCCAGTTTCTTTCCCTTTCTGGAATCTCCTCCATTCTGACTGTCTTTTTCTCCATATGGCCAGTGCGTTTCCAAGTTTGTACCTCCTCTATTTCTATACTTCATCACCTCTACTAATCAACCCCTCCTTCTCATAGGATGTTCCCTCCTCAAATGCCACCTTCCTTAACTTTCTGAGCCTGTAGGTCCTCAGTGCATTGACCAGGTTGGTGTTAACAATGGACACTGAAATTTAAGTAAATTTCAGAGGTTGGTGGAAATGTTTGGGCACAAAACTTCATCAAGACATTGAAGTATTTTCTTGCTCTAAGTGAAGGCATCTCCCATTGGTTAGCTAAAATGCTTACGTGTTCAATGAAGTTAGGTTTGTATTTATTTATACAAGAGAATTAAACAATATTATTGAAACATTACACTCTCGAACCAACAAAGCTTAACTTCCTCAAATGAGAAGACTTTTCAGAGAGATACAAATACTAGGGAACAAGATTTCTCAGCATTAAGCTTCCTTTCCACCTGCTCTGTGGCAGATCTACCAAGCCCTCTACGACGTCCAGCTGCTGCCCCTTGGTACTAGACACTGTCCTAACATAAATGGCACTTGACACAGGAGAAATAAACTTAGCAAACTATCATAGCTTCTTGCTTATTGTTTTCACAGCTTTGTCGGAACTCCCAACTTCAAAGTCTACCTTTTTGACCAGAGGTGATGGTTTAAATTTTAGGCCCTGCAGCTGAAAACGATCTTACGGTTTTGCTCAAGTCAAACAACAGTTGCTGCTGGAAATGGCATCTTTAAAGAAAGAAAAGAAAGCCTTGGGGGTTCAAATGGACAGAACAGTGTTTACTAGAGCACCATATTAGTCCTTGGAATCACACAATAATCAAAGCTGAGATTTAGGACAAGCACGGACTTCAGATACAAAAATTAATGAAATGACAGTTTGAATTAGTTAAAAATCTGAATTACATGAAAGGGAAAAGGAATCCAGTATTTGAATTCTAGGATCTTAAATAAAGGCAATGTCTAAGATCAAAGCATTCACCAGCGCATACTTGGAAAGGTTTTTTCCCAGTAGAGGGATGGAAAACCTGATTAATTTAGAAAACGTGATTTAATTAACAGACATGACTCATATATATAACAAGCCATCCTTTGCAAGAAATTCACAGTAACTTCTCTATTATGAATACTGATATTTGGATAGCTTGATCACAAGAACCACCATGTCTGAAAAGATGATAAAACACAGAAAATATAATATAACATACAGTACATAAAGTATGCCAAGATGAGTTATATTGATAAATGGGACCCATCACATTTAAATTCAACTAAAAGCAGATGGCAAAAGAAAAAAAAAAACCTTAGTTACACACATGAAACAAATATTTTATTTTGTCAGCAATTGCAATGCTTATATTTATCTAAAATTATAAAAATTAGAGCATCTCTCTCTCTTTCCTTGTCTACGTACACACATAAATGTGTATATATATATATACACACACAAATACATGTGTATATGTTTATACTCTATTTATATACTATGTCTATGAAAACCTACATTTATGTGTATAAAAATTTGGATACAGTGCTCAGACTGGAATAAGGCAAAATCACTAATCATCAGGATTTGTAGTTGGAAGAAGATATCCCGACAGCTCTACTATAAAAGTCCACATGTATCTTTGGATCATTCCGTTGCTCTTTACCTCTCAAATTTCTCCTCCAGCTTGTTCTACTATAATATCATATGCTCAGGAGGGAATGATGTCTGAAATCAGTAAGATTTTCACAAATGGAAGAAGCTCCAAGACATCATATTCTCTCTGTCCATTATGAGTAGTCCCATCACCATCTTGCCTCTATTGCACAGAATGGGTCACGCAACATCAATAATTTGCCATTTGTAGCCTGTTGGATCATACATTCACTATTCACTTTACTGAAGAGTAAATCTTGTTAGCGTTATCGTTACAATGTGACATTTAAAAACATCACATGTGCTCATCACCATTCGTTGAACACTGGGTGTTATACGCAACTAAAGGATTGTTGAACACTACGTCATCAAAAACCAGTGATGTATTATATGTTGGCTAATTGAACATAATAAAAAATAAATAAAAATAAAATAAAATAAAAATAAAAATAAAAACATCACATGTAAGGGGTATCTGGCGGCTCAGTCAGTAGAGCATGCGACTCTTAATTTCTGTGTTGTAAATTCAAGCCCCACATTGGGTGTAGAGATTACTTAAAAGAAATAAACAAAATCTTAAAGAAAATCACATGTTAAAACCCTTGTAGGAAGATTTGGTTCAAGATAGAGCATTCACACTGTACCCTCTCCTTCTCATTGACTAGTGCTACAAAACCTGGAAAGAATGCACAGAAAAGTTATTTGAGGATTGTGAAAAGCAAACAGTAACAGACAGAATGTCTCAGCAAAGAAACAGAACAAAAACAAGAATCAAATAAAAACTAGAAGTAAAATATATTTTACTTGAAAAAGGAACACCAACAAAAACTAACATTGTTGCTTCCTATGGCTGTTGTAACAAATTAACACAAACTGGGTGTCTTAAAACAACAGAAATCTATTGTCTCACAGCTCTGGAAGCCCGAAGTCTGAAATCAAAGAGTTCTAGGGAAGATTCTGATCCTCGCCTTTTTTTAGCGTCTGCTGGTCATAGCCATTATAAAGCATGAAAAATAAATGACCTACAGATTAGAAAAAAAGGAATAAACAGTAACATGATGGCTCATGGAGAAAATCCCAAGGAATATACCAAAATACCTCCCAGAACTAACAAACTAACTTGGTAAAATTGCAGGTTACAAGATTGAAACAAAAAATTAATTTTATATTTTTACATATTAGCAATAAAAAATAGAAACTGAATCAAAATAATATGATTGTGATTAATAATAGTTTCAAAATTATGAAATACTTAGAAATCTATCAATATAACAGCGATACTCTGTATGCAGGAAACTACCAAATGCTAACAAAAGAAATGAAGAGTATCTGAATATGTTGAAAGACATTATTTTTATGGATTGAATAATAATAACATGTGTCAAGTATCCTCAAAATGAACTATAGATTTAATTCTACGCAAAATCCCAAGGTGATTTTTTAGGAACATACGTAAGCTGATTTTAAAATATATACAAAAGCCAAAGGAACTAGAAATCTCAAAGCAATTCTGAAAAAGAAAATTGCTAGAAGAATCACTTTAAGACTCACTGTATAGATACAGTAATCAAGACAGTATGGTATTGGTGAACAGTAGACCCATCGTTCAATGGAACAGAGTAAAGTATTGATAAATAGATGTACACATATAGCCAACTGATTTTTTGACAAAGATACTAAGGCAATTCAGTGGAGAAAGATATTCTTTTTTTTTTTTAAGATTTTATTTTTTAACAGAGAGAGAGGGAACACAAGCAGGGAGAGTGGGAGAGGGAGAAGCAGGCTTCCTGCCGAGCAGGGAGCCCGATGCGGGGCTCGATCCCAGGACCCTGGGATCATGACCTGAGCCGAAGGCAGACGCTTAATGACTAAGCCACCCAGGCACCCCTGGAGAAAGATATTCTAATGATGTTGGAACACTTGGACAACTATCACACAAAAGGAATTTTATTATAAACCTCACAAATTACACAAAACTAACTCAAAGTGGGTCATATACTTAAGGGTAAAATAAAACATCACAAACTTAAAAGAAAACAAAGAGAATATCCTCCTGCCTGGGGTAAAGAGTATGAAACCTAACAGCAGCACAATGCATTAAAACCCATGATAAAATAGACTGTCAAAGCTGAAACTGCTTGCTATTTGAAAGCCTATTGAGACAATGAGAAGACAGTCTAGAGACGAGGAAAAAGCATTTTGAAATTATGTAAGTGACAGTATTTTTATATTCAGAATAAATAAATTTTAAAGACTCTCAAAATTCAAAAGTAAACCGTAAGCTAATTTTTAAATGAGCAGAAGTGCCAAGTAAATTCTTCTCTAAGAAGCTAGGTGGATGAGAAATAACCACATGAAAAAAGGTTCAATATCACTAGCAATGTGAATTCAAGACCACAATATAATTGTGTTTGTAATTGTGATCCAAGACTGCTGCGTAACCATTAGAATGGCAAATATAAAAAAGAAATACCACTGATGGGGATGTGGAGCAATGGGACTCATACATTACTGGTGAGAGGGAGAAATAGCACAACCACTCACTCCGAAAACCAGTTTGACAGTTTCTTGTATAAATGCATGCTTACCATGTGACCCAGCCGACTCACACCCAGTTACGTATCCTGGAGAAATAAGAACATACTTTCACACAGAACTCTGTTAATGGGTGTTTATAGCAGCTCTATTCATAATTGCCCCAATGTCCTTCAACAGGTGAATAGATAAACAAATGTAGTAAATCCTTGTGTAGGAGAGCCAAGGGCACTCTGCCCAAAATGTACCACAATGGCATATTGATCATTTTGAATCGAAGCACTTGGGGAACAGCCAGGGCAAGAACCGTCAGACCCTCCTCTGTCCCCCTGAAGGCAGGAAACAGATCTCCCATATGAAAAATACCCTCCCTGTACTAAGAAGTAAAATACATTCTTAGCACCAAATATAAGGACCTTACAGTCAGGAAAGCCGTAAAAACAAGCCCTGTTATTTTTTTTTTCCTCATCTACTACCTCAGTCTAAATTCCGCTTAGAATTCCTTACGAATTAAAGTCCCCAAACACCTGCTTTCTTTATCCTGTCAATTCCTCACAAATTTATTGTCTCTGTATCTAAAATGTATAAAAACTGCACACGTTGGTTCTTTCTTTAGGTCTCATTTTAATTTGGGGGGGCCTCCCTGCTCAGGTAATAAAACTTTCTTTTCTCCTGTTAATCTGTCCCATATAAATTTACTTTTTAGTCCAGCTGGAAGACACTGAAGAAAAGAGAATTTTTACTTCCTTATGCATACAATGGGATACTACATCACAATAAAAATAAATAAATCATTGATATGCTAAGCAACTTAAATGGATCTCAGAAGCATTATTCTAAGTAACACTCTATACAATTCCATGGAGAAGAGATCCGTGGTCACCAGGATTAGGCATAGTCTGACTGCAAATAAGTCTCACTGGGGACAGAGGCATTTCTGGTGGTGATGGGGCTGTTCTGTATGCTGCTCCTAACGGTACTTATGTAAGTCTGTACGTGTTTTATAATTCATAGACTTGTACACAGAAAAGTCCATTTTATTGTATATTCATTTCAGCAATTTAATTTAAAAACTCCTCTGATGAAACAATCCTTTTCCTACTGTCACTTTAAGACTTCCGGATAACAATCATCTGCTGCAATTGGAAAGGTGTTTCTAAGTAAATGGCTACTTTGCATCTTTCTACATGCTCGCTGAACAAATACAGTAAGAATTTCATAAAAACGATACAGGAGACTGTGACATCTACACTGCCTGAATGGAGGCCACTTTTTGTGAATGAGTAGGGTCTGAAATAATAAGATTTTGCTCCACTTAATGAAACACCTTCTTGCAGGCTGGATTTTATTTATTTATTTTTTCTAATACACTAATACCGACATTGAATTCTAACTCAGGCACCAGGCTTCTCATCTTTCGATCAAATAACTTTGCTAATTGGTGAGGTGCCCCCTCCACCATCTGCTGCTGCTTGTAAGTCCCAGCATTTTATGAGAAAGCTGCACAGTTGTCTTTCTTGTTAACAGGTAATCAAACACAGAGAAGCCCAGAGAAAGTCTGAGTCCCGCGCACAGAGAATCCTCAGGATGGTGGAGGTTTAGGGCTGGCTGCACTCCGGAATGAACCGTTCCATCGCACTGTCCAGGCGCTGCCCCACGGGCTCCCCTCTGCTTCCATCAGGCACGTCTCCCCCAGGTTCTCCCTTCCCCAAGCACCAGGCCCCTGGCCCCTCTGTAGTGGTTTGCCACAGTTTCCAAAACAAAACACAACACAACACACAGCAAGCTGCTTCCTCCCGTGTCCTCTCACCTGCTCGTGGCACATCACTTCCCAGTGGTACCAGCTTCTGAGGATGGACATCTGGAGGGGCTGAGCTGGGAAGTGAAGAGCAGAGGGCCCCGTGTGGAATCCCAACAGTGAAGAAATGGGGGACGAAGTGAGCCTTACATTGCACACGTTTGGGGGCTGTTTGAAAAAAATAAACAGAACTTTCACACTTTTATTAACACTCTGCTACCAGCTAGCACTTTTTTTTTTTTTTTTTAGAGACACACAGAGAGAGAGCACCAAAGGGGGGTGAGGAGGGGCAGAGGGACAGGGAGAGAGAGGGAGAGAATCTCATTCCCAGCAGGGACCTGATGCAGGGCTCGATCTCACCACCCTGAGATCATGACCTCAGCTGAAATCAAGAGTCCAGGCTTAACCGACTGAGCCACCCAGGCACCCCTGTAAATTCTTAATTCCTATCATACAAACAATAAAACATAACAAAACATTTCTTCTTTCCTGACATGAATTGTATCCAAAAAGTCTATTTTCTATTATTTCTTGTCTCTGGATGGGACTTGCTTCAGTGAAGGTCAGAGAAGAGCACGGGGAGGGGGTGATAAAAGTCACCCCCCTTCCCTTCCCTTGAAGCTAGTGGAGAGTCCACATGGGTGGTGAAAGCTGATCTGGAGACGCAGATGCAATTAGGGGCAATATTTGGTGGCGATTAGGTCCGGGCTGACTCAAAAGCTGCAGCTTCGAAAGCGTTGTCAACTGCCTCTTTGCTGTCCTTAACAATGTCCCCAAAATATCCATAATTAGAAGGGTCTCATTAAAATTAGACTGTATGGTGACATGTGGCATCAGGGTTTTCTTCGCTGTGGAATACATCAGCTGGACGTTGTTTACGGACATCAGGAACATGCTACTGGGCATAAATGATACAGTTCTGAGTTTAGGTAAAGTTCTAGAAAAAATAAATTCAAAGCCCTACTCCGATTTTGTGTTTCCAAATACGCCCCTGGGCTGCCTCATTTTCCCCCTTTCTCTGCTAGATCTCTTTTTTGCCTCGTGCCTCATGCCATAAGGTTTTCATCTGGCCCACCCCGTTTGCTCTGTGCATCCTGTCTGCTCTACCCCTCTGCTAACGCTGTGGTTCTCGGGGCAGGTGCTCCCACCTTCCGTGGTGGGGTGTGAAAGCCCCAGCGGCTGATTTAGTTTTTCTCAGTAATTGGGGTGGAATTGGGCTGCTGGCTGGCTTTTGTGAGCCACTGGATGCCGGGGGTGCAGGGACTTGAAGGCGTTGCTTGCACCCATGTAAAATCACTGTACAACCAGCAATAACACAGGGGACAGTGTGCTTATATTTATCGTCGGAGAAAAGAGGCAGAGCCGAAATAAAACAAAAGTGTTTATTTGGGGTCTCAGAATTGCAATCCAGGAAGCACAGACAGAGGTAGTGAACCGAACTGTGTCCCACTAGGGAACAAAAGTCAGGGCTTTTTGCCGTCAGAAAGGATGAATACCCACCATTTGCATGGACATGGATGGAACTGGAAGGGATTATGCTGAGTGAAATAAGTCAAGCAGAGAAAGTCAATTATCATATGGTTTCACTTATTTGTGGAACATAAGGAATTGCATGGAGGACATTAGGAGAAGGAAGGGAAAAATGAAGGGAGGAAATCAGAGGGGGAGACGAACCATGAGAGACTATGGACTCTGAAAAACAAACTGAGGGTTTTAGAGGGGAGGGGGTGGGGGGATGGGTTAGCCTGGTGATGGGTATTAAAGAGGGCATGTTCTGCATGGAGCACTGGGTGTTATACGCAAACAATGAATCATGGATCACTACATCAAAAACTAATGATGTATTGTATGGTGACTAACATAACATAATAAAAAAAATAAAAAATAAAAACTACTATCTTCTTCTAAAAAAAAAGCAGGGCTTTTTAAAGACAAAGGGGAATGTTAGTGTATGTTGTTTACAAGGAATTGTGACGGGTGTTGGTGACAGGAAACTAATCTTGGCTACATAGAATCGGCTGCTAAGGCTCCCAGGAAGCATCACTGTAGCGAGTTGCAGGCGTTCCCCCAGAGTTCTTGGAATATTTTCGGTTTGGCCCAGTTCAAAAGTTCCTGGTTTCACGGGGGAGGACTTGCCTAAGACCCATCTCCTTAGTGGCCTCCTGGCTCCATTTTAAAAACCCTTGACCTAGTGAATCCATTTTCTTTTTTTTCTCTTTTTTCTTCCTTTTAAATTATTTTATTTAAATTCAATTAATTGACATATAGCGTATTATTCGTTTCCGAGGTAGAGTTCAGTGGTGAATGCATTTTATTTCACCTGTCACATAATTATCCGTGTATGAAACCAAACTTTACATGTTTCTGTAGCAACACAACGTATCTTGTCCAGTTTCAGTCAACTGAGTCTTCCATGAATACAAACACCATGAAAATTGAGGAAAGTCTGTACCTTGCTTTATTACAAAATTATAACAACTCTTGGTCACGACGTCAGAATAAAATCACGCTGCTCGCAGAAATACCTTCCACAGCTGGAGCTGCCTGTCTGAACATTTGTGATGCTCTGGTACAGTACGGGGCCTGGTTCTTTGTTTACCAAATTTCGTCTCCTCCTCTTCACTGTCCAACAGTTAACCTGATTTCCCAGCCTCTCCAGACTCAGGTGGGCTGTGTGGGCCTTTCTCGGCAACACCTGCCTTCCCTGGGTATGGTAAAGCAGGTGCGTCTTCTCATCTGCTCTCCCTGCGGTCTCCTGGCCAGAGGCAGAAGCTGCAGCTAACACTGAGGCCTTGAGATTTGGAAGCCACGAGGCGCAAGAGGCTCGCGAGCCTACACAACTGCATCGGGTGTCACTGACCCTAGAGAGAAACCAACCTGTATCCTTTTAAGCTACTGTGATTTGAGGAACGAGCACTTCAGCACCTGGTATTACTAATCCTTATTAACATAAGGAGTAAGCATCAGACTAATTCACTATGTCTTCTAGGGTAGCAACGCTTTGCAATTTGCATGTAAAATTACACACTGTTTTATTATAAATTACTTTCATATTATTTTTCCTTTGTATTAGAATTGAGTAATTATGTATTTTTAAAGTTATGTATTTTTAAACTACGCTTCTACATAGTTTATATAATCTGTGATTTCATTTCAGAAAAATAAATGGGGTATTACATATATTTGTTATGAACATAGTGTGGATTAACCGGAGTCCTAAATAGAGCCCTGTTTTCTCCTGTGGTAATCTCATGGCTGATTTAGATAGCTGTCTAATTTAGACTGGCCACTGATGTGGTTAGCAAGCAGGTGTTTGTAATACACGTCCTCCTTCAGAAACAAATATCAAAAACCCAATTGACCCTCTTGAGGAAGTAGAGCATGACTCCCCACTACTTAAATGTGGGCTGTGCCTGGCGTTTTTCTTCCAAAGAGTGAAATAAACATAAGGGTAAAATAAAGAGTAACTTTGCAGTAAATAAACCTGGCAAACACTCTCTCAGCCAGATGATCAAGGTTAATGTCAACTGTAGTAAGTCATGCCGATCGCACTAGTCTTGATATGAGGTGATAAGAATGACAATCTACCATGTGTGGTCTTTCACTCCCAAACGCCTAACCCCAGTGGATTCATGAGAAAAAGAAAAGATAAACCCCAGTGGAGGGACATTCAACCTAACGTGATGTGCGCTCCTCAACACTGTCAAGGTCACCAAACACAAAGAAAATCTGAGAAACTGTTACAGCCTGGAGGAGCTTAAGGGGACATGGTGACTAAATGCGATGGGGCTTCTCTGATGGAATTCCAGAACAGAAAAAGGACATGTAATAAAAACCAAGGAAATCTGAATAAAATATGGTCTTTATTTAATAATAAGGGATCAATATTGCTTCATTACTTGTGAGAAAGTTACCATCCTAAGGTAAGGTGTTAGCTACGGAAGAAAGTGGCTGTGGGGTCATACAGGAACTCTCTGCACCAGCTTTGCAACTTTTAGGTAAAACTAAAATCATTCCAAAATTTAAAAAGTGTATTCAGAAAAATCTTACCCTTTCTCCATTTTTGGTTCCTTTATTCTGTTCCTGTTTATCTGTTAATAGTTAAATCTCTACCCAGTAAGCAGGACACTTTGGGTACACTATAAAACTTAACCTTGCCCTTCACTCTTCTCCATGGCTTGAAATTCCTGTCAAATCTATAACCACATTGTCTTTTTTTTTTTTACGTGCATTTCATCCTCTTTTTTCTAGTAAGAAAATATTTTCTTCTTGTCTAAATGATTGCAATTTCTTTCTACCTGCTGCCTTAATCATTTTCCCACACTGGGTTAGTCTTATTAAATATTGACGTGTATTGCTTCTCCTATTTGGGAAAGCCTTAATGTCCAACGCAAGCTGACTTCTCTCCCTACTGGCCCACTCTTCTGTGCTGTCTGCTCAAACTGATGCAATGTGATGCCCTGCTACCCCTATGCTTTCTCATCTTGAGATTACAATTATAACAGTCTCTCTGTTGGGATCTCTTCTCTTTCTAATCCCATAGATTCTACATCCAAAACTTCCCTCTCTGTAAAAAAAAAAAAAAAAATCAATGTTCCTAGCAAAAAATGTATAACCCCTTTCTTTTCTCATAGTGCTTATATTTTTATCATCCCTTAACATAGCAAAGTTCATATTTTCACATTAAACTATGTTTATCGAAGTCTGGTTGTCTCATACAATTTCCCAATGTACCATGCACATAATGGGTGCCTAATAAATGTTTGTTGAAAACAAGTCAATAGTTAATAATTAAGTGGGTTAATGGTGGAAATATGGATAAATTGTGCTTATTACTTTATAACCTCCTATATTTTGATATATTTTCCAAGAGTCTTAAATAAGAATTTATCATTTTAAAATTAGAAATAACAATAAATCTCCTTTAAACTCATTTTTAAACTGTGTGATGTCATGCTCATCTCTTGAACTTAGGCATAGGTTCTATGCTGGTGGATGGAAGACAATGAGGGGGAGGGAGGGAGATGTAATTGGAAAGTAAATGCAGAGTGAAGCATGGCCAGAAACTGGGTGAATAAACCATAAAACAGACGAAAAAATGTTACCAAGCGTATCGATACCTGAAAGTTCCTTCTCTATTACTCTTACTGAGTTATATTTGCATGGACTCTACTGAAGATGATGGATTTGACAGACGGTCCTAGAACACAACTCTTGTCTCTATCGATTTTTTTTCATATTATTAGAAAGCTGTAATTTGATATTATCTGATTCAAAATTCCTTCTATCAATAACCATTCATTACACACTTTGGAAAATTAGGCTCTAAGGACATAGCCAATTTCAATGTGGAGAAATGATTTTGATGTCGGCCAAAACAACATCATAGTGCATGTTGTTTTTCCAACCAAAGTAACAATTTCAAATGGATACAAAAGTTTTGTCTTCAGTTCTCTTTTTGGCAGAAATTCTCTTAGAAAACATCAAAATGCTGATGAATCATTAGGAACATTCCCAGTTGTAATACTTTTGCATAAAAAGTGTTTAGGAATATTATTAATTCAAATGGAAATCCTTTGTTCAGTGAAACAGAAAATGTTCTTGAAGGACCAGCATTTGGCCTGCAAACCCATGCGGGCCCCAGGAAAAGATGTGATGTGTTTAAAATCCCCTAATGTTTGTGGTGTCAAGAGACAAGTTATTTTGCCTCTTTGATCTCAGAATCTGATGGCAGTTACCTTTTCAATATTTTGTTTGTTATTGTGCATAACATATCTGCAATGTATTGGTTTGGGGAGTTTCAATTAATATAGACAATCTCAAACCTGACACAATCGAGGTAGCCTCACTGGAGAAAACTGCTGCCCACAGATAAAGGGGAAAAATAAAATAGGCTCCCTTTTCCATTAAAATAAAAAGCCAGGTGCATGACCACAAATGAATTACATCCTGTTTTTCTTCCAAAAGTGCACATATAAAAATCCTGCTGATTTTCAATAATTCTAGCACAACAGAGGTTCCTGAAAACTTCCAAAGAGCATAGGCAAGTTCTAAGGGCAGGTGGGGCAATAAACATGATTCTACTTCAGTGAACTGATTCTTTCCTCAGTGCTGCCTACACCACATGAAAATCTCACTTGGAAGTTACAGTGAGTCCGTGCTGAGTTTTGGCATTAGGTGAACCTTATATCTCAAATAATGCCCCCCCCCCTTTTTTTTTTTATAATTTTTTTTATTGTTATGTTAATCCCCATACATTACATCATTAGTTTTAGATATAGTGTTCCATGATTCATTGTTTGTGCATAACACCCAGTGCTCCATGCAGAACGTGCCCTCCTCAATACCCATCACCAGGCTAACCCATCCTCCCAACCCCCTCCCCTCTAGAACCCTCAGTTTGTTTTTCAGAGTCCATTGTCTCTCATGGTTCTTCTCCCCCTCCGATTTCCCCCCCTTCATTCTTCCCCTCCTGCTACATTCTTCTTCTTTTTTTCTTTCTTAACATATGTTGCATTATTTGTTTCAGAGGTACAGATCTGAGATTCAACAGTCTTGCACAATTCACAGCGCTTACCAGAGCACATACCCTCCCCAGTGTCCATCACCCAGTCACCCCATCCCTCCCACCCCACCCCCCACTCCAGCACCCTCAGTTTGTTTCCTGAGATTAAGAATTCCTCATATCAGTGAGGTCATATGATACATGTCTTTCTCTGTTTGACTTATTTCGCTCAGCATAATACCCTCCAGTTCCATCCACGTCGTTGCAAATAATGCCCCCTTTTTAAAGAACCACATTTGCTACTGAAAGAGAAATTGGAAAATTTTGAGAGTAAGAGACTGTATATGGAATAAAAGAACATTGATCCTGCTGCTCTAAGAAAAGTCCTATGATTTCTTTCCTTAACCAGATGCTCAGAGAGAGTGAGAGAAAGAGAGGGGGTGGGAGAAACCTATTTCTTTACCCTTTATATAATCTGATGGAAGAGCTGGGTTACTTTACTTTGATATGCTACATGTGATCAAACATGGGACTTTGTGAAGTAGAATCTCAGAATCTCAATCTCAGAAGAATCTTAGAAAAAATTATACCTGTGGGATAGGCATGAGTATGAACCTGCCCATCCAATAGAGGAATATTGAGAAATAGTAGGAACAGAGGAGAGTGGTTTATGGAAATGGATGCAGAACTGATGTGCAAGCACTTCTACATTCCCTCTCCCTCCCAAGCTGCTACCCCTTGTGATGCCTTGATTTAAAATCACATAAAGAGGGGCTGGTAGGTGGTTCAGTCAGTTAAGCATCTGCCTTCGGCTCAGGTCATGATCCCAGGGTCCTGCGATTGAGCCCCGCATCAGTCTCCTTCCTCTGTGGGGAGCCCGCTTCTCCCTCTCCTCCCCACTTGTGCTCTCTCACTGTCTCGCTTTCTCTCTCTCTTTCTCAAATAAATAAATAAAATCTTTAAAAATAAATAAATAAAATAAAATCACATAAAGGTTTTTTTAATCCTAAGTGTCTTGCATCATCTCTGTTTCTTCCGGAAGAATCAGATCGTCTTTCTTTCTTTCTTTCTTTCTTTCTTTCTTTCTTTCTTTCTTTCTTTCTTTCTTTCTTTCCTTTCTATCTCTCTCTCTTCCTCTTTCTTCTCTTTCCCTCTCTCTTTCTTTCTCTTTCTTCTCTCCCTCTCTCCCTTTTTCTATTTCTCTCTCCCTCTCCCTCACTCTTTCCTTCCTTCCCTCATTTCCTCCCTCTCTTCTTCTCTCCCTCTCCTCTGACCTAGCTAACTTACGTGTGTGTTACCAGAAAATCTCCTTAAATATGATTTACAATGTTGGTAATTCTATCTGCTAAGCTAAACTTAACCCTGATCTAGAAAATGAACAAACAAAGCCCAAAGTTAGTAGAAGAAAGGAAATAACAAAGATTAGAGTAGAAATAAATGAAGTAGAGACTAAAAAGACAACAGAAAAGATCAATGAACCTAAAAGCTGGTTCCTTGTAAAGATAAATTAGCAAACATTTATTTAGCCTGATTCATCAAGGAAAAGAGAGTACTGACATAAGTTAGAAACAAAAGAGGAACTGTAACTGATACCACAGAAATACAAACACAGACACTACTATGAACAATTACATGCTAACAAATTGGACAAACTAAAAGAAATGGAAAAATTTCTAGAAACATATAACCTACCAGGATTAAATTATGATGAAACAGAAAATCTGAACAGACCAATTACTAGCAAGTAGATTGAATCGGTAATCAGAAAGCTCCCAACAAGCAAAAGTCCAGGACCAGATGCCTTTACTGGTGAATTCTACCAAACAGTCAAAGAATTAATACCAATCTTCCTCAAACTCTTCCAAACAGTAGAAAAGGAGGGAACTCTCTCAAACTCGTTTTACAAAACCAGCCTTACCCTGATACCAAATCCAGACAAGAATGCCACAAGAAAAGAAAATTATAGGCCAATATCCCTGATGAACACAGATGCAAAAATTCTCAACAAAGTCAGCAAACCAAATTCAATACATTAAAAGGAACATACACCATGATCGAGTGGGATTTTTTCCAACGGAGGCAAGGATGGCCCAACAGCTACAAATCAGTCAATGTGATATGCTGCATTAACAAAATGAAGGATAAAAATCATATGATCATCTCAATACATGCAGAAAAGGCATCTGACAAAATTCAACATTTCTGATGAAAATTCTTTTTTTTTTTAAGATTTTATTTGTTTATTTGACAGAGAGCAAGAGAGCACAAGCAGGGGGAACAGTAGAGGGAGAGGGAGAAGCAGGCCCCCCGCCAAGCAGGGAGCCCAATGTGGGGCTCGATCGCAGGACCCTGAGATAATGACCTGAGCCGAAGGCAGACGCTTAACCATCTGAGCCACCCAGGCGCCCCTCTGATAAAAATTCTTAGCAAATGGGTATAGAGGGAACATACCTCAACATAATAAAGGTCATCTATGACAAGCACACAGCTAACATCATCCTCAATGGTGAAAAGCTGAAAGCTTCTCCTCTAACATCAAGAACAAGAGAAGGATGCCCTTTCCTTCACCTTTATTCAACGTACTGCTGAAGTCCTAATCAGAGCAAAGAGGAAAAAGAAAAAGGAAAATAAAAAAAAGAAAATAAATCCAAATTGGAGACGAAGAAGTACAAGTGTCACTATTTGCAGATGATACGATATTATATATAGAAAACTCTAAAGACAGTATCAGAAAACTGTTAGAATAAGCCAAATTAGTCAAGTTGCAGGATACTAAATCAGTACACAAAAATCTGTTGCATTTTTATACACTAATAATAAACTATCAGGAAGAGAGATTAAGAAAACACTCACATTTATATTTGCATCAAAAGGAATAAAATACTTAGGAATAAATCTCGTCATGTTCCCTGATTTCAAACTATATTACAAAACTCTGGTAATCAAAAACAGTATGGAATTGGCATAAGAACAGACACAAAGATCAATGGAACAGAACAGAGAGCTCAGAATTAAACCCATGCATATATGGTCAATTTCTTTATGATCTCTTCAATAAATGGTGCTGGGAAAACTGGACAGCCACATGCAAAACAATGAAACTGGACCACTATCTTGTACCATACACAGAATTACATTAAAAATAACTCAAAGTTACACAAAAATTAACTCAAAATGGATTAAAGACTTGGATGTAAGACCTGAAACCATAAAAATACTAGAAGTAAACATAGGTGTAACCTCCTGACCATAGATCTTGGTAGTGACTTTTTGACCCTGACACCAAAAGCAGAAGCAACAAGAACACAACTAAACAAGTGGAACCACATCAAACCAAAAAGCTTCTGAACAGCAAAGGAAACCAACAGAATGAAAAAGCAACCTACTGCATGGGAGAAGATATTTGCAAAACATATCTCTGATAAGGAGTTAATGTTCAAAATATATAAAGAACTCATACAACTCATAGCAAAAATACAAATGATTGATTAAAAAAGGTCAGAAGTTCTGAATAGACATTTTCCCAAAGACAAAAATGGCCAATAGGAACATAAAAAGATGTTCAACATCACTAATCATCATGGAAATGCAAATCAAAAACACAATGGCTATTTTCACAAAGACTAAAGGTAATAAGTGTTGTAAGGATGTGGAGAAAAGGGAGCCCTTGTGCACTGTCGGTAGGAATGTAAATTGATACAACCACAGTAGAAATACACACTTTCCTCAAAAAAATGAAGAAAGAACTACCATATGATCCACTAATTCCAGTTCTGGGCATGTTCACTGAAGCATTATTTACAATAGTCAAGGTATGGACACAACTGGATGTCCATTGATGGATGAATGGATAAAGAAACTGGTATACACACACACACACACACACACACACACACACGCAGAATGCAATACTACTCAGCCACTTAAAAAGATTGAACTCTTACTATTAGCAGCAACATGGATGGACCTTGAGGGCATTATGCTAAGTAAAATCAGTCAGGCAGAGCCAGATGAATACCATGTGATCTCTCTTATATGTGGAATCTAAATATATCTAAATTTAATAGCTATTATATATGTATGATATATATGATATATATGATATATATATTTATCAAGCTCATGATACAGACAACAGATTATTGTTTGCCATAGGACAAGATGGCAGGTAGGAGAAATGTACAAATTTTTTAAAACTTAAATGAATTAAATAAAAAAAAATACTTTTATTTTCATCCTTTACTGGAATCTGATAGACTGCAGCAAAGTCTAGACATCCATAGATTCCCAAGCAACCAATGAGTGAATGTAGAGAACAATCTCCAGTGTGATCGTGGAGGTCTCCAGCAGGAAGATGGAACTACAGACATGGGGGCCCAGGGCTGTCGGGCAGCCTCACAGAGCTTTGGAATGGGAGGAGGAGGGTCACCATGGTGGCTGAGGGGGTGTCAAAGGCAGAAGATGGCCGAAGAAACGTGCCTTGAAAAGTCCCTTCAGTACAGTGCAGAAGACATAAAGAAACAAATGAAAGAGAAAATAAATAAAAACTAGTCAGACATTGGCAAATGTAAGTCTGTCCTACCTATTTTGTACCAAATTATCACTAACACTTCTAAGCTGCTGACAAATTACAGGGACAACAACAGAGTATTGGTTTTAGTCATGGAAAATGAAAATTCCAAAGTGAGAGAAGAACAGGATATCCTTTTACAGATGAGAAAATAATGTTAGTACTTCATGCATGTCAGCTATGTGTGTTGGAAGAAAAACTTACTTCGTAGTAGACAGAATAAACTTCTCAGACCCAAGGGCTTAGTGAATCCCTCTGGAGAAAACTCCAGCAGTGTTGGTACTGCTAGGGATTTACTTGTCAAGGATTTTTAAGTTCCTCTTCAGGAAGCTGGCCTTCCAGGACAAGGAGAATCATTCCCAATAGAAAAGCAAATGATGATGATGTCTTACTTAGAACTGTATCTGACCGGGGTGCCTGGGTGGCTCAGTCAGTTAAGTGCCCGACTCTTGATTTCAGCTTAAGTCATGTTCTCAGGTGTATTGGATCAAGCCCGCGTTGGGCTCCATGCTGGACGTGGAGCTTGCCTAGGATTCTCTCTCTCACTCTCCCTCTGCACACCCTCGCCACCCAGCATGAACTCTCTATAAAAAACAAACAAAAACAAAAAACAAAAAACAAAAAAATGTATCTGCACACCTCAGTTTAAAGGAAGGTTTTATCAATCTATGTAAATATGCTACATTGGGTGACTTGGAGACCAATCATTTGGCAGAGAAATCTTTTGAATTGGATAAAACTAGATTTGCAGATCTGCTAGGACATATATATTTCTTGGAAATGTAGAACAGATGTTTGTCAATGGAACAAGGACCAAATTGACTAATCACCAAAGCTAATCTTCACAGGAAGGATTACTCAATCAGGTCATGTTAGAGTCTAACTCTGAACAAACTAAAACTAAGCACAGAGATGCAGAAGGAAGAAAACGAAGAAAGAAAAGCTAATAGAGAAAGGAAATTGAGGTCTATATCAAAGCATTAAGGGAGCAAAAGTGAAAATTAAACCAAACCAAACAAAACAAAACACTATTTTAAAAAAAATGGAAGGATACGTCAGTTCAAGTATTGCTAACAATTTCAATTTGATGCTCGATGTTCATCTCACTCTTCTCAGGCAAAATAAAATGAGCAGGTATTCTAAAAAAGAAGAAAGCAACAATGAGTCTGAAAGGAGCGTCTATGAATCAAGTACTTTGGGAAGTGACTCCGATGACTTCTACTGGCCCTAAAAACACTTACAAATACATTCAAAAATCTCACCAGCCAATCACGCAGGAGCCCAGCCTCCAAGCCTTGATCTAAATAAGCATGAAAATGTATCCATTAGGGACGCTTGGGTGGCTCAGTCAGTTAAGTGTCTGCCTTCTGCTCAGGTCATGTTCCCAGGATCTGGTGATCAAGCCCCATATCGGGCTCCTTGCTCATCAGGGAGCCTGCTTCTCCCTCTACCTGCCGCTCCCCCTGCTTGTGCTCTCTCTCTCTCTGACAAATAAATAAATAAAATCTTAAAAAAGAAAAGAAAAGAAAAGAAAATGTGTCCATTAAAAAGACTGAGCATGGGATATTAGGTGTGATCAGTGGAGCCCTGAGCAGTGGCATTTATCAGAAGCTCTCTACAGGACCCTACAGGATCCTACAGATGACCTATAACCCTTTAAAAAATATCTTTTAAGAAAACTCAGAAGTCTCTGTGCTGAAGGGTTGAAAAGGCAAAAATGCATAAATCAGGAACAGATACATAGAGATTAAAAAGAAATTTAATTAGGAGAAATTCAGATGCTAATGAGTAAACCAGTATATTCGACAATACTTGTCCATAATGTCCATTTTGCAGCATCCCAATAAATCCCTAGAAACCTTCCTAATGAAATAACTGAACCATTCTATCTCAAAAGCATCAGAAATCACTTAGGTATATCCTATTCAAGACCAGCACTGGCTGCTTTGCTTGGAAAATCCCACAATCTGCAAGGCAATGATTGGATTTTAGCAAATCACTTTAGATACTTCACTTCCTCCAGTTTATGAAATGTGGTATTTAGACTCTCTGAGACACACATATATTGAGATGTTGCTGTGTTGTCCAGGATATGGTCTCATCTCAGTGTCCCCAACACAGTTTTTAGGGAAACGAGAGAGATCTGCCTTCATGAAAACAGACAAACAAACAAGTAAACAGAGAGAGATGAAATGTTCCAAACAAAAAAAAACCCTACCACCCCACCACCAGACACTCACTAGTTGCCTTGTCTTTACCTAGAGGTTATCACCAATGTCTCCTTCTCTCCTCTACTGAGAATCAGAAAATATGTTTTTCCTCCGAAAAAGAATAAAGAAAATCCAGCAGTGTCTTTGCCTAAGAATAGGTCCACAGCCTGTGTGAACTAGAAGACAGAGAAGAGGAGATTCTTTATTTAGAGTTATGTTTCTTGAATTCTATTTTGAAGAAGAAAAAAGACTCTAAACAGAGTTCTAAAAAAAAAGTTACAATGAAGCTTTTTTGTTGGATGCCATTGAAATTCACCACCCCCCCCCCAATTCTCAAAGAAGATTCGGTAAGAGAGCACAGGTGGGTCCAGTTATTGCCATACAATATTCTCTTGACTGAATTCTACAGATCATGAACATTACTTCAAAACTATACTTAAACTATGGTGTTTTATTTTAAACCTTTTATGGATTTAGGTTATTTTTCTTTTGAATAATAAATGTCTCCTTAAGCACTGTAATAGTTTAAATTTCTTTTAATGCTCCAAATCCTTAATTTTTTTTTAAAGATTTCTATTTATTTATTTGACAGAGAGATAGAGAGAGAGCACAAGTAGGCAGAGAGGCAGGCAGAGAGAGAGGGAGAAGCAGGCTCCCCACCGAGCAGGGAGCCCGATGCGGGGCTCGGTCCCAGGACCCTGGGATCATGACCTGAGCCGAAGGCAGACGCTTAACCAACTGAGCCACCCAGGTGCCCCTCCAAATCCTTAATTTTAACAGAAATGTATCTTCTACAACTGTTTTGGGGAAGTGATAATGATTATTAAAATGAAGATATTTTAATTATAAGCTCTTGGAATCCTTATTTTTCCCTGAAGTGGGGGAGCTAAAGTGAATGATTTTTGAAGATAGATTGAGAATCTTTTGAAACTCTGTACTGTAATATTGGGGCAAAATAAATTGCTGATTTTTACTCTTTGTGACACAAACATCACTGTGTCTGAGATTATCTGGGCTGCTATAACAAAATGCATGGACTGGGTGGCTTACACCAGAGAAACTTATTTCTCATGATTCTGGAGGGTGGGAGTCCAAGATCAGGCAGGGTTCTGGCAGCTTCAGTTTCTGGTGAGAGCCCTCTTCCTAGCTTCAGTGGCCAATCTCCCTGCTCTGTCCTCATAAGGCAGTTCCTTGCTGTGTGCTTTCACAAGCCAGGCAGGACACTCAGTATCTCTTCCCATAATACACCAAAAATAGCCACACTTGAAGCTGGTACTTCAATATACGCAGTTGCGGAGGGTGGGGAGTGCCAGGGGACAAACCTTCAGTCCATAACAGAGATTCTGGTCAGAGAACTTAGCTAGGGCTTGGCAACTGGTGTAAGACCACCTCTGAACCCTAAGACTTCAGTGTCCATTATTCAAAGTGATCCCTCAGCAAAAATTATGAATTACTATACCAAGGATTTTCAAGATACTGCCCTTATTTAGTAAAAAAAAAAAAAAAAATTCCAGTATGAAATGTTTGAATGTCAAGGACTTTTGAATTTGTTTTATATAAAGTTTTTGATCAAGTAATGAGAGGGTATTCATTCAATTTAGAAAATTGATAGCCTACCTTTGTATATATATTTTTAAACTTTTAAGCAATTATAGTCTATACATTCTTAAAGAGTGATACAGTTCTGTATGAGATTAAAAACAATGCAAAACAAACAAACAAAAACCCAAACAGAGATCATGCTCCACCCCATGAAGAAGTTTCCACTGTTGCCTGTGGCTTCCATTCTGAGCTCCATTTCTAGACTCTGGTGACCCAGCTCCAATTAGGATGCCTCCCATCTGCGTTCTGCCTCTTCCTCTGGCTCATTTGGATTTAAACTCCCTCCCTCATGGGGCACCTGAGTGGCTCAGTCGGTTAAGCATCTGCCTTCAGCTCAGGTCATGATCCCAGGGTCCTGGGCTCGAGCCCCACATTGAGTTCCCTGCTCAGCAAAGAGCTTGCTTCTCCCTCTCCCTCTGCCTGCCGCTCAGCCTGCTTGTCCTCTCTTTCTCTCTGAGTCAAATAAATAAATAAAATCTTTTAAAAAAATAAATTTAAAATTTAAAAAATTCCCTCCCTCAGAATTCTCATAAGCATTTGCTGGTGGTGTTATGTTCTATGATATATAAATACAGCCTCATCTAAAGAATCAAACAATGCATTTTATCAGTATAAAAAGCAGAACTTGAAAAGCCTTCTCTCCCTCCTCTCCATAGAAGCACAGACACTTTGGCAGGCCCTCTTTTTTTTTTTTTTTTTTTTCTTTTCAACAGCTGGGCATCTTTCAGACCTAGGGTTGACCCTGCATTTCTGAGATGGAGAGAAGACAAATCAGGCTAATATTGTTGCATGCAGTCCCATTGCCACCCCCACTCATTACAAAGACCGCTGGTTCAACCCACCCATGGGAACGAGCCCTAGGATCACTTGCTTGCTCTAAATCTTCAGCATTTAGTGTGGTGCCTGGCCCATAATAAATATTCTAGAATTGTGGAGTAGATAAATAGATAAGTGACAATAACCAAACAAAATGCCCAGTGGATCCATTTGAGCAAACTGCTTGAAAGATCAAATCCATTATAATTTTAAGCCAAGTAAACCTCCTCTTTGTTTTATTAATAACACTAAGCCAAGGGAGTTTTTTTTTTTTTTTTTTTAAAGATTTTATTTATTTATTTGAGAGAGAGAGAATGAGAGAGAGAGCATGAGAGTGGGGAGGGTCAGAGGGAGAAGCAGACTCCCTGCCGAGCAGGGAGCCCGATGCGGGACTCGATCCAGGGACTCCAGGATCATGACCTGAGCCGAAGGCAGTCGCTTAACCAACTGAGCCACCCAGGCGCCCCGGGAGTTTTTTTTTTTAATTATTATAGCAAGCATTATTTTTATGGTATTCATTAGAATAGTACAGATTATAAGTCTTTGAGATTAAGGATTACACATTATTTTTGCCTCTTCCTCACCTAAATGCCTGCTGCTGATGTTGTGAAGTGATTTGATAGAGTAATCTTAAGAAGCCAAATATTTAAATACCAACTTTCTTTAATGAAATATTTGTGCCCATTAATTATACTACTATTAATATAGTAAATTTTGCCAGTAGAAATGCTCCTAAATGAACTTTCATCTGCTCTTTTTACAAAATCAATCAATCAATCAATCAATAATAAATAAATAAACAAACAAACACAAACTTTTGTTAGTATTATACACAAGACTTTTGGTGCACTTATGTCCGCAAATTTGGTTGCAGTCTTTATAATGTGCATCTGAGAATGAGAATTTCTTACTAAAAACAAACAAACAAATAAACAAAAACAAAGAAAAGAAACAACCTGCAAGAGGGTGAGATTTTGTTGTCTAACATATGGTAATCTATCTCCAGAAAATTGTCCAGTTTATCTTATTTTTTTCTCAAGTGTGCTTTTTCATTTAGCTTAATTGCACTTACATTTTTTAATCTTACTTTGCAAATTGAGATATAATTGACATATAACATTGCATTTAATTTTACAACATAATGATTTGATATTTGTATATATTATAAAATGATTGCCATGATACATTTAGTTAACATTCGTCACCACTCACAGGTTCAAATTATTATTTTTTTCTTATAATGAGAACTTTTAAGATTTACTCTCTTACCAACTTTCTTTTTTTAGATTTTATTTATTTATTTGAGAGAGAGAGAGAGCACACAAGCGGTGGGGCAGGGGGGTCTGACGCAGAGGGAGAAGCAGGCTCCTGGCTGAGCAAGGAGCCGGATGAGGGACTCCATCCCAGGACCCTGGGCCGAAGGCAGACGCTTAACCGACTGAGCCACCCAGGCGTCCCTCTTAGCAACTTTCAAACATACGGTTGTTTCTGTTAACTATAGTCCCCGTGCTGTACATGACATCCGTATGACTTAGTTATCTTTTAACTGGAAGTTTGTGTTTTTGACCACCTTAAGGCCTTCTAAAGCATTTACGCATGTTTTTTGTTTGTTTGTTTCTTGGAGCTGTTTTTTACACTGAGATCATAAATATGTGTATGTGCTATTTGTGTGTGTGTTTACACAGAACAACAAAGAGAGAGAAAGGTAGAGAGAAGAGAGAGGAAGAGAAGAGTTTTCGTATCTTTTTATCGCTACTGCTGTTCAACAATATATCGTGGTGTTTCTAAGATAATACCTACAGTTCTCTCTCATTCTGATTAGAGTTGCATAATATTCCCTCATATGGGCTCACTCTACTTTCCTTCTTTCTGGAATGGTGCATTTTAGTTACTCATCTATTATTTTCTATTATAGACAATCCTGCAAATACATTTATTTAAGTGGCTGTGTCTTCATTTGCATTTCTGTAAAATAAATCCTTGTACTTTTATTTTTTTTTTAAGATTTTATTTATTTGTCAGAGAGAGAGAGAGTATGAGCAGGGGAAGTGGCAGAGGGAGAAGCTGGCTCCCCAGCGAGCAGGGAGCCCGATGCGGGGCTCGATCCCAGGACCCTGGGATCATGACCTGAGCCGAAGGCAGACGCTTCACGACTGAGACACCCAGGCGCCCCAGATCCTTGTACTTTTAAACACTGCTTCCTGATCACAAGCCCCCAGTGAACACCCCTCGCCCACAGTGGTGCCGGCACAGCTCCCCTGGTACATTTGGCCCCTCTCCTATCATCACCCTAGCCAGTGTTGCCAGCCCGGCTTGGAAATACGCGGGCCCCACTGTGCACGCTGCATGTATAAGGAGGGGCACCTGGCATTATGTAGCAGATATTCTGATCACTTCTTCCATAAAGATTCTGTTTATAACTTCAGCTCATTTACTATTAGGATGCTTTTCTCTTCCATTGGTTTCTGGAAGAACTTTGAATGTCTGCTTTTCTTGCCATCTGGTTTTGACTTTGTAGTCTGTCGTTGTACTCACATGTCAGGCAGGACATCCAAGGAGAAAAAACTTGGCTCCGGGGCCAGCGTTTTCGGTTCTTCATCATAGACCCTTCCCAGTTGTGTAGCTGGGTAACGTGAACACACACACACACACACACACGAAGCATGTTTACTGTGCACATGTACCTGTGATCTCTTAATACAAAATGAGTCTCAAGAAACAAATAAGCAAAAATGTGTGTGTAAATTCTTGAGAGAGCATGTCAAAACACCCACAGCTCGGGAAAGAAGTGAGAGGGAGCTTGTCAAGTTTTGCATGGTCGAATTTCTGCCTGAACATTTGAGTCTAGACATAACTGCTGTGTTCTCTCAAGTGATTGAGGGGGGAAAAAAAGACTGATAGGTATTAATAATAGAAAAACAATTCAAAACAATGTAAAATTAACTGCTGATGTGTGGGTTTGAGAATCAAAGGACAGTAATGGTATATTTAATAATATTTAAATGGTATATTTAATAATATTTAAATTTAAATATTGTAAAATGAATGAAATCACTTATGGAATGACATTTGGAAGCGAATGAGAGTTAATAAAACTTATAAAATATAGGCAAAATTATTTTATCAGTTGATATTTGGATGAAATGTAATAAAGTTTCAAAAAGCAACAGGAACAAAAATGCCTTGGTGGGGCATTCCACACTTAGTCACAGACAAACTGATCTTAAGTGATTCTCAAAAATCAAAGATGGATTTGATAAGAATATTTCATAATTTTTGAAAACATAACACATCATGCAGAAATCACTGGAAAGAAGAAAAATAATTTTCTTTGCATTGCTATTACAACTGCATTGAATCAGAATCTGAAAATCCTATCATTTCCATTTTAAATAATTTTCAAAGAAGGCCAGAAAGCAGAGTGGAATGTGACCCTCTCTCCTACACTGAGCAATACAAACAGCAAATGGAAAAAGGGATATTGAAGAACTCTCTCATGCCCATATATGAAAATCTCATGCTGGAGTTTTGCAGGTAGGTATCGTTGTGTCTCTGATATGTAACTCAGAGAAGAAGGGGAAAAAAGAAAAAGAAAAAAAAAAAGAGAAAGTTTTCAAAAGAACAGATCCTAAATATGAAGGGAATCATTGCATTTGATGGAAAGAAAAAATGATAAAATATTTTAAAACATTCAAGGAGCAGAAAGAATTAAAATAAAACAAATATTTCAAGTTGAAAGAGTTAATGAAAGAAAATGATGAGTCTCTGGAGAATGAAGTAATATCTCAGGTATCAAGAATCATTTTACAACAAAAGCTACTTTTAAAAATCTTAAACTTCCATGTGAAGCTTTGCTATATAAATGTTTCTGTGAATGGCTTCTGTTCATCCCTGGGGTCAAAAGACATTTTCTCCTGTATGCTAAGCATTATTTTTCTGCACAATGTCCCCTTTTTACTTACAGTCATTCCTCTTGTGAAAATAAATATTTCTGCCCCCTTTGATTTACACACACACACACACACACACACACACACTCACATGAACAATTCGACCTATTACTACTCTTAACATTAACTAGCAAAGCATTGCATGTGATCTTTTACAAGATTATGTAGGTGTGACTATAATATGAAGCTCTGACCAAGAAGTTTATAATGGAGTGCCTTCTCTCTGTTCACTGAGACAGTGTCTCAACCTAAGCATTATCAGTGAAATTAGACAAATGTGCAAAGAAAGTGAGTTACCTATTCATGCCTGATTTCCTCTTGTTTCTCACAAAAGACAAGTCTGCATCATATGAGGGCCAGAAGCCCCAGTTCCAAAAGGGCGATGAGAGGCGTTCCTAGACTCACATATCCTGAAATCCAGAAGTAGGGCCTCCTAGGGATGATGAACTCATGAGCCAAGTGCTCCCCATCCCCCTGCTTCCTCTTGGACAGAGAGCTTTGGCAGTTCCCAGCACACACAGACACCCAGGACAAAGAGCGGCATGTTTTAGAGTAGGTCTTTATTAAGGAAGAAAATCTCTCCTAGAACCTCCTCAGTAAACTTCTCCTTAAGACCGCTGGACCAGGGCAGGTTACCTGCAGGCCTGAAGAACTCCCTGGCAGCGGGGCTGGTTTAAGCTAATCCTGGTTTCCATGCGTGTTTCTTTTTTTTTTTTAAGATTTTTTTTTTTATCCATTTATTTGACAGAGAGATAGAGAGAGCACAAGTAGGCAGAGCGGCAGGCAGAGGGAGAGGGAGAAGCAGGCTCTCCGCTGAGCAGGGAGCCCGATGTGGGGCTCGATCCCAGGACCCTGGGGTCATGACCTAAGCCGAAGGCAGACGCTTAACCGACTGAGCCACCCAGGCCCCTCTCCGTGCATGTTTCTTATAAGGTAAAGGACGATGGTGCTGTGGGAGGGATGCGGTGTGTGGGCAGCTTGTCCTATCTGTCACATCAAATAAACTTTGAAGTTTTTTTAGCAGAAGATTGTTTATGCAAAAATGGCTTCTTTGCACTCTGAAATGTATAACAGTGACTTTGTCATTTAATAAATGAATATATATCGCAAGACCTAGAGATACAAATTGAAATGGGGAAGGGAAAGCCTGGGAAAGCACATCTGAATAAACTCTCAAAAATCCCTATATATCGAGGAACAGCCTATGCCTACAGTCCACCCAGAGTGGACCACTAATTACCTGACACAAATCCAGATGCATGTCACCTACTTCCTGCCCTGCGAACTTCATGGATAAAATGCTCTATCACCCTTAAAAGCAGATACATTTTTTTTCATTAAATATTTAACCTTGAGGCCAAGCCTGTTACAGTCTTTTTGCCCAAAGAATGAGTCTCAGATCATAAAACCCAACATTTTTGTCCTTAAAAGGGCCCCATGCCAGGGAGGAAGGATGCAAGACATCCTTGAAACCAGCCCTTCAAGGACACATCTACGCGCACACGGTAGAAATCCGGGGGAAAACTTTCCCCCAGAAATGCTTGTTGTGAGAACACGCCATTGAGACAAATCTGTTGAATTCCACTGTTTCCAAGACAAGGTGTGAGTGGCCGCCTGAGGGGATAGTTCCGCATTTCTGTGGGGCCTACCCTCCAGGTCTTAGAACCACATTTCTGATCTCACAGAGGAAGACGGGGATTCAAGCAGAATTTCGTGAGGCCTTCTTACATTGGACCTCAAAGGTGTCCGTGTGGATGCCATATGCCTTCCCCAGGCCTCAGGGTTGCAGCAGCCTGGGATGACTCGTTTGCTTTGCCCTTCCCGTCTGACCAGCACATCACTGAGGTGGAAGGCGGTTGGTTGGGCTTTAGCTGTGTCCATAAGGTAGCAGCACCTCTCACCGTTACCTGCGGCCGTGCGCACTTACTCTTCTTGCTCGGCGTTAAAGGCCTGAGGTTACAGCTGTGTTTAGAACCCCGGGCTATCCCACCAGTCTCCCTCTTGCAGAAGAATGTTCCTTCTCCAGGGTGATGAGTTAAGGGGAAACGCTATGCCTCCTTGATCTGCATCCTACCCGGAAGGGTGTTAAGCCCTCACCCGCACCTTCCCGGTTTGCTCCGCTCTTGGTCAGTTTACTGGAACAGGCTCTGCCTGTCTCTTTTCTTGTTTATTTGTTTATTGAGAATGAGGTGAAGTGGGGTGTGGAGGTAAAGCAAATGCATGGATAATAAATCTAACTCTGGACAATAGTAGGAATTGAACTTAGAGGGATAATCAGTTATGGAGTTAGAATGAGAACATAGGTCTGTTCAATTCCAAAGCACAATGCACCAACTAGCTCACACTCTAGAGGCCTGTAAATAAAGAATCCCATTTTTAAGTGCTCAGTAGATTCAGTTACAACATACAAGGAAAGAGTAGTCAACTGGCTTTATTCTTTTTTTTTTAATTTGTATTCTTTAATTTTAATTCCAGTGTAGTTAACATACTGTGTTACGTTAGTTTCAAGTGTACAATACAGTGATTCGACAATTCTGTACATTACTCAGTGCCAACTGGCTTTATTCTGGGGAAAGACTCTCTAGCTTAGTCTTAATGGACTAACATTTATTAGGAAAGCAAAGTAAAAAAGACTAATTCCAGAAGGAAAAGAGTAGTATCAAAACACAAAGTCATCAAAACAAAACAGAACACCTCATTTGAAGATCTGTGAGCAATGTAATATGCTGAAGAATATTATTAATGCAGGACTATGGTAATAGGTAAGGACAGGGACATAGGAAATGGATGTCCTCCAATATCTGTATTAATCAGGTCAGGCTGACATAACAAAATACCAGAGGCTGGACAGCTTCAACAGAAGACTGGTGCTTTCTCATGGTTCTGGAGGCTGGGAGTCTAAGACGAGGGTTCTCTCTGAGGCCTTGCCTATTGGCTTTCAGGTGGCTGCCTTCTCACTGTGCACAGAGCAAGCTCTTGGTGCCTCTTCTTACAAGGACGCTAATACTATTAAATCAGTTTCACCCTTATGACCTCATTTAACCTTAGTTACTTCCTGATAAGCCCTATTTCCAAATACAGTCGAATGGGGGTTGGGCTTGGACATATGAATTTTGCGAGGGACACAATTCAATCTATAGGGTTCCACCCCTGCTCACCCCAATTCATGTCCTTCTCACATGCAAATACATTCATTCCATCCCAAACATCGTACGTAACTTATTCCAGCATCAACTCTAAAGCCCAAAGTCTCATCTAAATGCTATTATATCAGACGCAGGTGAGACTCACGTCCTTGAGTGCAGAGATGACCCTCCAATGACAGCTTGGGCTGAGTTTTTGACAAAGAAATGGAAAAAAAAAAAAAAAAGCAGACAAATTTTTGAGCTCTGAAGGGAGTAGAGTTCACAAGATTTAGGGGTCAGCTGGATTTGAAGAATCAGAAGAAATGGAAGTCCACTAGGTCATCCAGGTCTCCAACTTAGATGAGTTACTACGTGGTGTAACCATTAATCATGTGCAATGGGAGGAGAATAATCTTGGGGAGATAATGGATTTGGTGAGAAGGCATATGCAATTGTTGCTTTCACTTTTTCCTATAAATCTAATGCATAGCTAATAGAGTACATCAATTTACTCCCCGTATTTTATCAGCCCTTTCTGACCCCATACTTTCTAGCTACAGGAATCTCCATCTATATGGGTTCATGACAAACTATATTCTGAGTCATTAAGAAAATAAATAGCACTATGTTGTAAGATCTTGTCTGGAATTTGAAATTTGGGAATTACTCTATTGCCCTAGGTCAGAAATAGGCAAGGTGAGCTCCTAAAACTTTCATAAGGTAATTTTTAATCTCCATGTTGTCGGGACTGAGCTTCAGCTTTGGCTCCTGACCTCAAAATAGACTTTCCAAGACCGAGGAGCAGGATGAGCAGGATGACCTATTCTCTTGCTTTTGAGGGGTTCACATTTGTCCCTCCCCTTGGGATACAGGCTGGGATTCTGTTTTAACTGAGGTGTCAATCTCTGTTGACCCTCTCAAACACATGCAAGCAGACACACAGACATACGCACACGTGCGTTCTTCTACCAAGACGCTGCTGAGCTCAGAACAACCTCCATACTAGACTCCTGTAAATCCTCTCCCTAGAGAGAACCCCTTGGCTGAAGATACCACCCCATATCAATAGAGGTAGGTTTCTTTTTCCTGATTCGACACCATTATCTAAACTGCACTCCTTGGGGACATCTTTTATTGTTCAATCAGTGCCTGCAGTTGAAGTTCCTCTAATTTTCTCTCTAAGTCCAACTTAGTCAAGGCAAGGTTATACAGACAAATGTTATGGTAAATATTTACTTTTTTTTTTTTTTTTAAAGATTTTATTTATTTATTTGAGAGAGAGAATAAGAGACAGTACGAGAGGGAAGAGGGTCAGAGGGAGAAGCAGACTCCCTGCCGAGCAGGGAGCCTGATGCGGGGCTCGATCCCAGGACTCCAGGATCATGACCTGAGCCGAAGGCAGTCGCTTAACCAACTGAGCCATCCAGGCGCCCAATATTTACTTTTTTTTTAAAGAGTTTATTTATTTGACAGAGAGAGACACAGCGAGAGAGGGAACACAAGCAGGGGGAGTGGGAGAGGGAGAAGCAGGCTTCCCGCCAAGCAGGGACCCCAATGCGGAGCTCGATCCCAGGACACTGGGATCATGACCTGAGCTGAAGGCAGACATTTAACGACTGAGCCACCCAGGTGCCCCTAAATATTTACTTTAAAGAAATCTTTGTTTCTAAGATGTGAGGGTTCTAAGCTTAGACTTCATTGGTATATTTGTACTTCGGTGTTTTCTTAGCCATAAGAAAACTTTAACATCAGCGAAAAATGTCAAGTGAGTACACTATATTTGAAAAGAATTCTCCATACAGATGATTTCAAATGTTATGTGAATAATAAACGGTCATGGTGTTTTGTTTTTTCTCAGGTTTTTTTTTTTTTTTTTAATACACCGTGCACCAAGTATTTCATCTAGTTTATTCTTATTTGAGCTTAAATAATAGTGAATAAACAACTCCTAATTGATGGTCTATTACAAATCACCTGGAAAATAAACATATTATGTTAAGTATTTAAAAATAAATACTAGGAAATGTACCATTTGGTCCGTATGCGGCTCAGCACGCCACTTGCTGAGTCCCTGTACCCCTGACAGATTCCGTGGTGGCTCTAAAACATAAATCATTAAGAGGAGTGAGTATCTATTTGGAAGCATTGCTTTAAAGCAATTAAAATTTTAATAGTTTTTCCTGTTATTTTGGATTCAGGGATGTATAAAATAGGAATATTAATGAATAAAGATATACCCTCTAGAAAAATTTCCTTTTGAATCCCAAAATAATAACTGCGTTATCAGTGATAGGTACTTTCAGGTTTTAGAATAGGGATATAATGGGATATAATTTTGTTAAACATTTTTGTTATTTGGTTAAATATTTTGCCTAACAATTTTTATGTGCACCGTTTTATTGTCTAATTAGAATGAAAGTGTTTAATTACTGCCATAAAATGTTAGTTCAAAAGAAAGTAATACAATTCCTGAAGAACTTTAGAATTGTAGCAAATGTGTTATAAACATATTAGTTTTTGAAATACTTTGTTCATGAGAACATGTCTTTCCAGAGAAAGCAAACATAAGAGAGAAACTGATGAGCAGATAGCTATCATGCAGGAATATTTTTAAGTTTAATATATTGATCTTCTGTCTGATTGAGGACATTCATTATATCCAGTAATACAGAACAGAGGGTTAGGGAAAGAGCAAACTTTATGTTTTCCCTGCCTACCATGCATCCTCTTTGGGTAACAGCATTCAGATCTGCCTTGAGAAACACCCCTCTGTCTCCCAGGTCTGACGCCTGAACTAGGGCTGGTTCTGTCCTGTCTAGGGGCCTGAATCTTAGCAAGGTGAAAATATTGTACCTCCAAAAACAGCAGTCAGAAAATTTGATTCTGACAATGGTACCCCTAAAAGACTTTACTTTAGGGTTCTCCTGGTTCCTGTTTTCTGTAAGCCTGGATTGGATTTCATCAACTTTCCATTTCCTTCCAATAAAGTGTTCCCTTATGTTAGGCAGAGTTGGATTCTGTTACATGTAATCAAATAATCATAAATACTACACAGCTATACAGAGTCATTCTTTCTGAAATGTTTGAGAGTAGATATTGGTTTCCAGAAATGATTGAAATAGAGTTAATATAAGTGCCTCCACTACAAAAAAGGTAAGCAGGCACACAGTGAGAAAAGCAACTTCAGGGAAACGAGAATTTATGGTGATTAGAACCCAAAGTCTGGTCTCTGCTCAAATCTTGCTACACATGTGACCTTGAATCAATCATATAACCACATTCCTTACTTTTCCCAGGAGTAGGGATAACAAGGCCAGGTCATTTCCTATGAACATTGTATTTACAGTGCCTTATGGTTTTGGCACACCATTTTTGCTCTACGAAGATTTTTATTTATTTTTTATTTTTTTTTATTTTAAAATATTTTATTTATTTATTTGACATACAGAGAGAGTGAGCACAAGCAGGGGGAGTGGCAAGCAGAGGGAGAGGGAGAAGCAGGCTTCCTGCTGAGTGGGGAGCCGGATGCCGGGCTCGATCCCAGGACCCTGGGATCATGACCTGAGCCGAAGGCAGATGCGTAATGACTGAGCCACCCAGGCACCCCAACTATGAAGATTTTTAAAATGATTAAAATTATATTCTGTTTGCCACTTAGTAGGTAAGAGAATTGTAGTGGATGTTTGTCATTCTTTTGTAAGCTTAATGTCTGAAACCCATGCCTTATAAACCTTGTTCAGCAAAACAACCCATCAACCCACAATCGACTAAAGATTCTGAAAGTGACCGAGATAAGCTTTGAGCAACTTTTTATGAACAAGGACAAGGGAATGTGACCCCAAATTCCACCCAATCTCATGAACCCATCTTGGACTATTATCGGGATTGTGAGATGCAAAGAGGCGGGAACCACACAACACAAAAATGTTCTGTCCACGCAGTGCTGTTTCAGGAAAAGTGGCACGTTAGGAGAATGTTGGGAGTGTGGAAAGGAGCAGCAGGTGTGTGTGAAGCCCATGCTTATTCCAGCCCTTGATGTGGTGGTGGGACTGGTGGTGGTTACTGAAGTCCCCACGGGGTTCTACTTGTGATTTGGGTCACCGAAGCAGCTTCATAAGCCCCGAGTCTGGCTCTCTGGCTCTCCTAGCATAGTTCTCAAGAGCAAAGGTTCTCAAGCTTCCTTAGACTGGCAGCATCAGCATCACCTAGGAACTTGATGGAAACGCAACCTCTCAGTCTGACTTCATACCTACTGAATCGGTAACTCTGGGAGTTGGGGGTGAGGGGGAAGGAGTGAGAGAAAAGCAACCAGTAAATTCTCATGTCCTCCAAAGGATTCTGACAAAGTTTCAAGTTTGAGAATCACTGGCCAAAGAGCACAGGTTTAGGACTAGAGGAGCCTGATTTAAATATTTACCACCTATCATTTGTATATGTATGTGATTTTTTTGCACATTATTTAATCTTTCCATCTTTCACTTTCTCATTAGTAAAGTAAGGATGGTAATTCCCATCTTGTAGGGTTTCATTGGCATACATTAGGTACCAAATAAATATTAGTTGCTTTTATCCTATGGTCACTTAATAAATTTATACTGTGCATAAAATATCTGGAATATGTTTATATTGCTTGCAACTATTACAGATGATATAAGGATCAGAAAACAAAAATGTTTAACCATGGCTCTGACATCTTAGAGTTCAGAAATATTCCCGCCTATGTAATTTTTGGAAGAGTTTAAAAAAGATTGGTGTTAATTCTTCTTTAAATATATATATTTTTTTAATTCACCAGTCCTGAGGTTTCCTTTTTTGAGAGGGTTTTGATCATTGCTTAAATTTCCTTTCTAGTTATAAATTTGTTATTTACTTTTATTCATAATTCAATTAGTAAATTGTGTGTTTCTAGGATTTTAATTTCTTCTAGGTGATCCAATTTTTGATGTAAACATAATGTCTTATAATTCTTTTTATTTCTATAAAGTTGGTAGCAATGTTCCCCTCTTCATTTCTAACGTTAGCTATTTGAGTCTCCTCTCTTTTTTTCTTAATCAATATACCTAATGGTTTGTCAAATTTGTTGATCTTTTCCAAGAACCTACTCTTGGTTTTGTAGATTTTCTCTGCTTTTAAAAATTCTTAATTTTGTTTATCTCTGTTCTAATTGTTATAGTTTTCTTCTTCTGGATTTCAATTTAGTTTGTTTTTTTATTGATAGTTCATTAAGTTGTAAATTTGGGTTGTCAGTTTGAGAGACTTTTTTTTTTTTTTTTTTTTTAATGTAAGCATTTACAGCTATAAATGACCCTTCTAGCATTGCTTTCACTGAATCCCATAAATTTTGGCAGGTTGCATCTTCAATGGCATTTATCTCACAATAGTTTCCTACTTCCCTTGGGATTTCCTTTTTGACCTACAGGTTGTTTAAGATGGTGTCCAGTTTTCCTTCTGCTCTTGATTTTCATTTTCATTCCACTGTGGTTGCAACAGGAACTTTGTGTGGTTTCTATTTTCTAAATTTATTAGTTTGTTTTTCAACTTAACTTATCCTGGAAAATGTTCCATATGTGCTTGAAAAAAATGTATATTCTGCTTTTGTTCAGTGTTCTGTATACCTCTGTTGGGTTTCATTGACCAGTAGTGTCATTCAAGTCCTCTATTTCCCTACTGATCTGCTATTGGCCTGTTCTGTCCATTATTGAAAGTGGGCTATTGAAGTTTCTCATGGTAATTGTAGGGCTATCTATTTTCCCTTAAATTCTGTTAATATTTGCTTCACTGGGGCGCCTGGGTGGCTCAGTCATTAAGCGTCTGCCTTCAGCTCAGGTCATGATCCCTGGGTCTTGGGATCGAGCTCCGCATGGGGCTCCCTGCTCAGCGGGGAGCCTGCTTCTCCCTCTGCCACTTCCCCTGCTTGTGTTCCCGCTCTCGCTGTCTCTCTCGCTCTGTCAAATAAATAAATAAAATATTTTTTAAAAAAATTTGCTTCACATCTTTAGGAGCTCTGATGTTGACACTTCCTTTTTTTTTTTTAAATATTTTATTTATTTATTTGAGAGAGAGAGCAGAGCAAGTGAGAGAGAACACAAGTAGTGGGGAAGGGCAGAGGGAGAGGGAGAAGCAGGCTTCCTGCTGAGCAGGGAGCCGGATGCGGGGCTCGATTCTAGGACCCTGAGATCGTGACCTGAGCCGAAGGCAGACGCTTAACGACTGAGCCACCCAGGCGCTCCCTGATGTTTACACTTCTACATTATATAATTTACTCCTCTGTTTCTTATAACTGTTTTTACTTAAAATCTTCTCTGTCTGATATTAGTATAGCTACTGCTACTGTTCTTTGGTAACTATTTGCATAGAATGTAATTTTCCATGTTTGACATTCAGCCTAATTGTATGTCTAGATCTAACGTTAGTCTCTTGGAGACAGTACATGGTTGGATCCTGGTTTTTTTCTATCCATTCTTCCAATCTCTGTCTTTTGATTGAGGAGTTAAATGCATTATATTTGAAGTAATTACTGAGAGGGAAAAAAATTTACTATTACCATTTTGTTTTCTATTATCTGTTTATCTTATAACTTTTTTGCCTATTAATTTACTTCCTTACTGTCTTCCATTACATTTAGTTATATTTTTTTTTGTAGTGACATGGTTTGATTCCTTTATTATTTTCTTTTATGTACGTTGCATAGGTATTTTCTTTGTGGTTACCCTGGGGCTTACATAAAACATCCGAAAGTTATAACAATTTATTTTAAATGTAAAATAAACTTCAAATGCATACAGAAATGCATTACAAATGACTACTCCTTAAAACTCCACCCCCTCCACTTAATGTTATTGATGATATAAATTATATCTGTATACACTGTGTATTCATAAACATAGATTTATAATTATTTTTTATATTTTTGTGTTTTAAATCCCAGAAAATAATAAAAGAGTGGAGTTTCATACCAAAATTACAATGATGTAGGTTTTTATGTTTGTCCACGTATTTACTCTTACTAGAGAATTTCATATTTCTGTATGGCTTTGATTTACTGTATAGTGACCTTTGGTTTCAACAGGAAAGACTCCCACTAGTATTTCTTATAGGGCAGGTCTAACGGTAATGAACTGCCTCAGCTTTGTCCATTTGGGAATGTCTTCATTTCCCTTTCACCTTTGAACAACAGTTTTGTTGGATATAGAATTCTCAGTCAATATGTATTTTTAAATTTTATCTCTTTAAATATATCCTCCCACTGTGTTCTGGCCTCCAAGGTTTCTCTGAAAAATCTGCTTATAATATTATTGAAGATCACTCGTATGTGATGAGTAAGTAGCCTTCGCCGCTGCTTTGAAGATCTCTCTTTGTCTTAGATTCTCAACAGTTTGGTTGTAATGTGTCTTAGCATATTTCTTTTTGAATTTATCCTATAGGGTTCATTAAGCTTCTTGTATTTGTCTGTGAGCATTGTGATGGTTAATTTTATGTGTCAACTTGGCTGGTCCATAGTTTCTCCAGATATTTATCAAGCATTTTTCTGGGTATTGCTGTGAGGGTGACTTTGGATGAGCTTAACATTTAAATCATATAGTAAGTAAAGCAGCTTGTCTTCCCTAATGCGGAGTTGAAAGCCTGACTTGAACGAAAAGAACCCTCTTCCCAGTCAGAGTGTATTTCTCCCGATGGAATGCCTTCGAGCTAGGGCGTTGACTCTTTCCTGCTTTTGGACTTGAATTGACCCCAGCTGATAATTTGCAAATGAGGGTTGTTCTCCACCCTTTGTAGTCAGGGACTAAGATTTCACAGTCCCACGGTGGGAACACAAGCTGCTGACCACAAGTCAGCTTACTGGACAGGGAGAGGGTGTGGGGCAAAGGCAGGTGAAAAATGCTACAAAGTTTTCCTAACATCTTCAAGTTGCCTTTTTTCTGGATACAACAGCCTTTGGGTTGCTGTAAACCTCTGATTATTTTCCAGAGCTCTGACAAAGTTGGTTCTGACAATTTCTGGTTTGGTTTTTGTTTTTGTTTTTTGATGTTTCTGATGTGGGGCAGGCACTTGGAGCTGCATACCCTGTCATTTTGCTGATGCTATTTCTTGATCACTTTTTTTTTTTTAAAGATTTTATTTATTCATTTGAGACACAGAGATACAGAGAGAGAGAGAGAGAGCACGAGCAGGGGGAGAGGCAGAGGGAGAAGCAGGCTCCCCGTTGAGCCAGGAGCCCAATGCGGGGCTCAATCCCAGGACCCTGGGATCACGACCCGAGCCTAAGGCAGATACTTAACCATCTGAGCCACCCAGGTGCCCCTCTTGATCACTTTTTATAGTGACATTTTGTGCTTCTATATGAACATTCCTTAAGACTGGAATCTTTCTGACATTTGTGTATTTTCTAATAGGGCTTGATTTAAATGCCTGTGCTTTGCCTTACTCTGTCAAATTTATGAGAAATTGCCACCAAAAATATGAATTAACAGAATCTGCTATAATAGCAATGTATACCTCAGAGTCAGGGGAGCTCAGAGGATAAAAAACAAATCTCTTTTGTTGTTTCTCTCTTACTTAACCCGTAAACCGATATTCAAGAACCACCTCACTAAAACTGAGGTCAGTAAATGCCTCTGACGGCTCTCATAACCGAAGGGCTGTTCTTCCCTCATTCACATCACTATCCTCTCTAGCATCATTTAGTGTCCATTTCTTTGACTATGACTGAGGAGTGTTTTATTTCAAATAATTAAAGTAATATATATTTAATCAGAAATAAATGTTAGAAATTATGTGGAAACTGAGTGTTTAATGTTTAAAGTCAATGTTCAGTGATTAACCTGAATCCGTGCCCATGGCAAAGCCAAGCTTTTAGATCTTGAAAGCATTTGTCCTATTCTTTGTTTTAAAATCCTTTGCACTTTCTGAAATGACTTTTTTTTTTTCCTTCCAATTGCTATTACTTTTTATAATATAAATGAAGGGAGTTTCATTCAAGTAACTCACAGAAGTAACTAATTTTGGCAGGAATCAAAATCACTAGAGTTGGCCTATATACGGAAAAGAGAAACAAAAACAAACAGTGGGTCAAGAACAGAGGTAGAAAAAATGACGAATAAACAGATGAATTGTTTATGCCAACAGGGAAATTACAAAGTAGTAATTGCAAGAGCCTACAGAGAAAATTAATATGACAGGTAATAACATTGTGTCCTTGGGGATGAAAAGTGAGACAATTTGAGTGGAAAGGCTTGAAACAACTAAAGAAAGAGATTTTTTTAAGGAGATATTCAGACATTGAAATATTTTTCCAAAGAGTGTTCATGTATTTTACCCAACATTGGGCATTTCTAAACTGGAAATGGACATGGAAATTGGAGATTATCTCTAGCAATCAATACAGATCACATATGAAGAAAGTGATACAAAGGTGAAGCTAATTAGTGGAAGAATTATACCCACAGAGCTGACCTATAGTAGCTTTAACAGTGCTTTCAAGGATATTTTGGTTTAAATGGGGAGCTAGGTAATACTCAAAGGCTTCAGATCTACCTTGCAATAGTACCCCTTTTGTTAAACGCAGAAATATTCAAGGTTATAAAAATTCAGTCAAGAATAACATTTTTATGTTATTCTTATAAATTTCTTACCTTCTTTTTGTTCTCAAAACATATGTTACCTCTTCGCTCTATTCATTTTATAGAGAAGAGGCCTTAATTGACATTTCTCACACCTCAGAGTAACATTCTTTATGATGTTACTTACCCATCACTGTTTAAATATAATGTTGCCCTAAAGAAGGAATCAGTTACATAGAAGCAGAATTGGACAGTTTAAACTGCAAGCACAGCACTGTCTTCCCAACAGTAATACAAACAAAATCCTGCGAAGAACACACCAGAAAAAAGTGACCCATAGGTAACAGGCTAATGAAGAAGAGGCTTCCATATTTTCAAAATGAAATTAACTAAAAGAGGGAATTATCTTTGTAAATGTAGAAAGCAATACTTGTAAAAATAATGATAATATTTTAAGGTAACATTCTTTCAACTAAAGATAAAACTACATCAGGAAGAACTCCTATAAATGAGATGACTAGAATCACTAAAAGGATTTACTTTAAAGGTCAATATTCAATTAACGTAATTGCTAAGATACTGACATGGGGCCTGATTTATGGGTATTTGTACGACTAAAATGTCCTGTTTTTAGAAACCAAAGCAGTTTTCATAGTTTACGTCATATGCTACAATCTCATATATCCAAACTGATTAGGATTGAAAGTGCTTGTGTGATCTAGAAGGGCCAGGCTCTCATGTGCAATGTATAATGAATTGTATCCAAAGCCACGGTGCATTTTCAGCTAAGCCCAGCAGGTATTATTTACTAGGCATGACACTAATAAACAACCCATCAGTGGTCTAATGTGGATTTTACATGCTACCTAAAAATGACTAGGATTTAGGTTAAGAGCTGACAGATTAGAGATGTTGAAAAGTAATGCAATTAATAGATCAATAGTGGCATATTGATGGTTGCAACTACACAAAACAGCTACTTTGAGTCTCCTCAACATCCAGTGAATTTTTAAAAGCATAAAAATAAGAATTCTTATTTTTCCCAAATTGATACTTATTGGCTCCGATCTCTAGGATCTCAGAGTGGTCCAAGCCCCTCCTGATTTCTCAATGTGTAACTGTAATGTTATGGGATTCTCAAGAACAGAGCTGAGTCACGGCACTATGAGTAGGATAATTAGACTATATGGAACCAACTTTTTTTTCATCAATTTCTTTTAAATGCAGACACAAATATCTATTGCACATACACACACATATATTTGCATATTATATATATATATTATACATATATATAATATCTCCCCTTAGGATTATAGGTGTCAGAAATGGATGATCACGATCATGTTGTAGGGCTGGAGAAAGGAGCTAGGAAGCTTACTTTTAGCTTTGGGACAGAGGTAAATATATCTTTGATCACATGATAATTTGAAGTGACTGGTTACGGTAGTAGTCTCCTCAGGAATGGTGAACCAAACTTCCTATAGCAAGGCTTTTAAAACATACCGACTTGTGAAATAATTTATTTAAGCAACTTGGCAGTATAATACTTAGAGCAGATAAAATAGGGCTGCTTCAATTAAAGATGCTGTATGTCTCAGAACCCTATTCTTTCACTAGCTGACAGTTTGGAAACAATGGGTCTTTTAATAACAAAGTTGTGATTATCAGAAATTCCCTGGAGCCCTGGATTGTGACAGGCAATGGGAAAAAATGTGGGACTATAGATCCTACTTATTTTGTCCATTAGATTTCACTGCATCATTAGATAAGCAACAACCTCTCTGATCTTTGCTTTTGAGAAAATGAATGGACCAAGAACTAGTCACTAGCTAAATTTTATTTACCAGTTCTATTTTATTGAGAAAGGAATCTGACAAATTTAGATAAATTTGGTTTTTAGCTGCTGTCAAGTGAGGAAGTCTACTATAGTGTTTATAAAAATACAGCTTCTTGTTCATTCACCAGTAATTATTGCACTTAATATGTGCAAATCATCCCATTCTAGTCCTCATTGCTAAGGATTGTCAAAGATAATTAGGATGCAGCCCTTTTTTAATCTTCAGGGAGCTTGCAATAAAGGAGTGAGAAGTACAAATAATAAACAAAGCAAGCAAAATCAAATGCACACTAAGATAGAGGTACAAGCAAATTGCTTTTACAAGAGAAAAGCAATTGTTAACACAGCAGTTAAAAGCATTGGCTTGGAGGCCAGTGATGAAACCGTATATCTGAAACCTCCATAAACTTTAATTGCCTTATCTGTGAAATGGGCTAATGATTTCCTACTTAATGTGACTACTGTGAAAATCAAATGCAGTCATGCTCCTCTATGCGTGGTCCATAGCAGCTGCAAAAGTGGTGGTTCTGTTGACTGAGAAAGTCAGTTTAGACGAGGAAGAGAAGAAAATTTAGGATTTGGGAATGTTTATTATGAGGTGTAAAAAAAATCCATATGGAACTACCCAGAAGACGTACTTGCTTATTGAGGATAACCCATTTTCAAGATACTATGCCATCCCTATTTTTTGTTCTGATTTATGTTCCCATAGCCATATTCTTTCTCCACTCTCCTGCCTGAGATACTGAGTGCGGTGAAGGAGCGGGGTAGGTAAAATCATGCATGTCTAAATATATAGAAATTCTGATTCTAACCGATTTCACTCGCGACTCTGTGAGTTTCTTATCTGTGTCTTGTTGATTCTTTCATGCATATTTAATTAATACCCTTTTACTGCCAAATTCCTATTATCTCTCCGCAGACTCTTTAGTTTTTCTTGCTCTGCTGGCATTTTCTCTTGTGTATACAGATTTGCACAAATATTATCAGTTTAATTTAGCATGCGATTGCTGAATGACATCTGTATACTAGACACTATGAATTAATCTGAAGATACAAAGATAAAATAAGATATAACTTTGGGCATTAACAAATTTACTGAGCATGCTTTTGATATTTGTAAGCTATGCCTTCACTTTTTCTGCCAAATAAATTCTATACCAATTTTTTCTTCCTTTTGTTAACTGATTTCCACAAATACACCTTTAATGCCATCTCAGTATGCATTGGCTGGATGGAGAGTCTTTCCTTGGGCTTTGTTGCCAGGAAGACATCAGTGATATGTGTCATAAAGCTGGGGGGAAGACTCAGCTAGAGGTAGCAACTACCAGAGAAATTGACTAGGTAATGGAGCTGGGGAGCAAAAATCAGTGGGAAATGCCATGATGGGGTTGACATGGCCATTGGTTGGCTGGGGGACAACCTGGCCCCAACCCGCATGTGGGCAGCACTCAAATCTTAGTCTAAGGAGGAATCCCAATGGAAGCGAATCACTATGCAAGGCCCCTAATTCCAGCTCTCACAAATCTCTTAAACTCCTCCAGGTGATGGAGGAGCCCTGACCACTTCCAGCGGAATACAAATACAGAAGAACTCATCAGTAACACATGGTGCTACCATCCACATCTTCACGGATTTGCTTAGTGCCCTTGGAGGCTCTCATCCCGTAGCCCCAAGAGCACAGCAGGCCCTGGCAATGCTTAGAATGGCAAAAGGCAAAGGGAACAGGTGGAAAGCAGAAAGAACGCTCACCAACACGAGAGCATTGTGGTGCTGAGGCCTGTCAGCAGGCTAGGACATGACAAAGTCAGAGGTTGGACAAGGAGAATGTGGTGACCAAGGCACAGACGGGGTCTGTGGACAGCCACGTCTCAAGCAGAGCAGGGAGTCAAAGGTGAATCAGATTCATCTCTCAGGCCGACACCTCCTTGCCTAGTCCCTCTCCCTGGCCCCACATTCTGGATTCTCCTTGCATTTAATAAAAGAGTTCTTTTTCATATCTAATACGTTTTCAGAGATTTGGGCATCTGAGAAGCTACTTCTAAATATTGTAAAGATTGAGGTTAACAGACTAAAGGAGCTTAAATCAAAGTATCAAGTTAATTGCCCCTTGAAAATTGAGAAACTGAGTTTAGGAATATCTAATTCAGGATTAAGTACTAAAAAGAACTTCTTTTAATCATGGCAGAGGCATAAATAAAAGAATACATGACTCACCCAAAGCTTTGAATGATTAAATCTGTGGAAAATGAGTGTGCTTACATATCTTCCATCAATTACCTTGCAGATATAAATGTGTGCTGAATCTGATTCCCACTGAAGTCCCAGACGAATCTTGGCTTCTCAGCAGCTCCCTCAAAAGCCATCAGTCAGATAAGAACATTTCCTCCTCCTTCTAATCCTAGGAATGTTTGTCCAATTATCGTAGCTCAAATGGAAGAGAGATTAAGAGGCAGACTCAAAAGTCAGACAGTGTTAATCAAATTCTGGCTGCAACATTTCCTAGTTTTGTGGGCATGAGGAAATAATTTCTTTTAGCCTCAAGTCTTCCTCATCTGAAAAGTGGGAATAATAATGAGTCATGTATTACCCAGTCTCATATTCAGGCATATCAGCTGGGGACACGTGGGATAGCTCTGCCTGAGGGGCCCTGTGTCCATGTCACCCCCACACCTAGCACTGGGGTGTAATGTATCCAGATTTTAATCTTCTGACTGGTGATGCCCCTGCCTTATGAGTTGTTAGATATTTTATTTTATTTTTTCTTAAGATTTTATTTATTTATTTGAGAGTGAGAGTCAGAGAGAGAGCACAAGCAGGGTGAGGGGCAGAGGGAGAAGCAGACTCCCCGCTGAGCAGGGAGCCCGATGTGGGACTTGATCCCGGGACTCCAGGATCATGACCTGAGCCGAAGGCAGATGCTTAACTGACTGAGCCACCCAGGCGCCCCAGAGTTGTTAGATATTTTAAATATTACCCCTGCCTCTTGAAAATATTAAATGGACTATTGTTTCCACAGTACTGAGCACATTATGTGGTACATAAGAAGGTAGTTTTTATTGTTAATAACAAAATATGATTTGTAATTTATGATTACTTTCTATGTCTACCCAACTCTGTTTTTGTTTAAGAGAGAGAGAGAGAGAAAGAGGTAGAGAGTGGGGAAGGGCAGAGGGAGAAGGAGAGAGAGAATCTTATAAGCCCAACACGGGGCTTGATCTCACGACCCTGAGATCATCACCTGAGTGGAAATCAAGAGTCAGATGCTTAACCGACTGAGCCACCCAGGCGGCCCTACCCATTTCTGTTTTATTATGACTTCTTTTAGTGGCATATTATGTTTCATCACCTCAGTGACTGAGAGTGTTTTTCACAGAGTAGGCACACAATAAGTGAACACTGAATTAGAATAAAGAAAAAGTTATCTAATTTTCCTGTGTATCTGGATATTGCAGTTCTATAAATAAATCACATTTTCAATCAGCTGTTTTCTTCAGATGTGTGAGTTTGTGTCCCACAATAATGGCCTTACTATCTATGGGGGTTGGGGAATATATGGTTTCATACATTGTGGAATCTTTGTGAGAAACCAGTTGTAAAATCACAGCTGTCTTGAGTCTGCCATTAAAAATGATATAATTGTTTATTTTGGTTTAAGGATTGTGAAATAAATTTAAAAAGTTACAGCAACACTGGTTTATCTTGAGATGGGTCTTCTTAGATTTGAGTTGGCTTGATAACATCAAAATACATCGGTGTGGGCTCAACCTTGTATAAACTCATGATTGCCGTACAACCAGATGTAATATTTCTACTGTAGATCAATGGCCACAAACCAGAGGCTGAAATATCAACTACAGTATCAACATGTTAAATACAGAACAATATATAATTAGCAAGTGGTTTGTATAATTACTTTCCATGACTGAAATATACTCTCTAGCAAATCTGTATTGGAAGCTAACAATCAGGAAGTTGTTGAAGAAACATGAGCAGCATTATGATAAAGAACACAGAGAATCACTTTTATTGATCTCCAAAATCACAATGGCCACCAATGTGAAGTCAAAGATGTCACTGCAGAGTTTTCTTCTGAACCTCTTTAGGCCATGGGTTGCTGGATTCCAGAAGACATCATAAAAGAGAAAGATTGCTTGCACTTTATGGAAGTAATCATTGCCAGCTTCATCTGAACCATCCCTTTAACCCAATGCCGAAGCAGGATCTCTACTCATTCTATCGCACAGACCCAACACTGACTTGGTCTTCTTCTTTGTTCTAGCTTTAATCAGCACTCCGCAAATGTTCCTTCCCCATGGCTTCCCATTTGTCATTGCATGGGTAAAGCATGAGGGTTTCCCCATCTATGTGTGGGGAAGGGTCCACCCTCACACTTAGCATTCTTTCATTGATCTTTGGTCTGAGTCTGATAACCAGAAGTCCTCACTTCTTCATTGCTCCCTTCCAAGCTTCCCCACCTAGAGCCTACAATCGATCCTATATTTTATTGAAAATTGTCATGCCAGAATTACACCTATCATCCTTGTAAGCACAGTTATTACAATTATTCTATAGTAAGAGAATTTTTAGCTACCAAATTGTTGATTTTTTTTTTTTTAAGATTTTATTTATTTATTTGAGAGACAGAGAGAGAACAGAGGGAGAGTGAGAGGGAGAAGCAGACTCTTTGTTGAGCAGAGAGCCTGATGTGGGGCTTGATCCCGGGACCCTGAGATCATGACCTGAGCCAAAGGCAGTTGCTTAACTAACTGAGCCACCCAAGTGCCCTGCTTTTGTTTTTTAGGTTGTTGTTTATATTGTTTTCTTAAGCAGAAATTAAACGTCAAAGTTTTTATTTATGATAGAAAAACAATTTCCTTGGATAAACATACCATTTTTTTTTTATCATTTATAACATTTTAAAACTGCTTTATTTCACAAACTAAAAATGGTATCTTCAGTGTAACAGAGACTATTCATAGGTCCTCAACCTTGCAAGTAAATGATGCATAGTAAATGTGTAATGAAAACAACACTAATTTTTAAAATATATACATGAGGTGATTATTATGACATCAAAAATGCATGCCTTATTAAGTCGGTAATATTTTCCATTATCCTTTATTTATTTTTCTTTGTTATACATCAGTTGATTATTTAAATTGAATAATCTATGACTTTAAATAGATTTCATTATATTAATCATTTATTAAATAAAATTCTTTAAAATTGCTACTTGCATATCTGCTTGAAACACAATATCTTATAGTTGTTTAAGACTCTGTTCCGATTTTTTTTTTTTTGGATAAATATACATGTCACAGATGTTATAACAAGAGTGTGTCAATGCTAATTAGACTTACCACAGTTGGCGATCTCTTAAGTCATTTTTGCTGCCCACATCTTTCTTGCTACATGAAACCTACTTTTTGAAAACTGCTGATTGCCGTAATCTACTAAAATAGTCTGACTTCCACCTGTATCCATTTCCTGCATTCCAGCCAAACTCTAGGATTTCTGGTTTTCATTATTCATCAGTGTTGGTTCCTCCTTAATATTCTCTTCATGAGTCTCTCCAAATATTGAAATAAAAAATTTTGCCCCAAAGCAAATATTCTCAACACTCACGTATTATTAAAAAAATAAAAAATCTAAGAAAAGGGCAGCTTCAAACTAGTGTTTAAATTTGTCTAAGCTCCTCATTTAAATCACTGAAGTTACGAAGGCAAAAACTTGCATTTGAGCTGAAAATCAGCCATGGATACCATCATGTGATGTACATTATGCTTAGGGTTTACCAAAAGCATTTTGGGCTCTAGAAAGTCAGAAGAAGATAATGCAAGGTAGGACTTGCAAAACCTCAAGGTGTTTCTGTCTCATCTACAAAGGATTTGACCGGAGTTTGAATCCAGCCAGGGTGTTATGTCCCCATCAGAAGTGACACTTAACACCTCTGAAATCTAAAGGATGAATTAGTATTGCAGAATTTCATCAAAAGGGATATTTTAATATCACATGGATTAAATATGAGACCAGCCAATTGTATCTTCTTTGAAGAAAACTGTTTAATTAACAACATTTTTCTGACAACAGCTGTTCAAAAGTTATACCACTGTTGAATTATTGGGATTTTTTTTTTTTTTTTTGATATATAATGATTTTTCATTCTAAGACACTTGAAATAAATACACGTAGACAGTAATATTTTGGACAAAGTCACAATAAACTCACCACAACAGTTTCCAGTGAGAGACTGTCATGGGGAACACATTGAAATATGTGCCAGGTCTAGATGAGCCTAAATGTTTTGTTTTGCACATGGATGTAGAGAGAGGAGGATCTTGAAGCAGCATTTCTGGGATCTTTAGTTTGTTTGGAGATCACGCTTCTACACTCCTTCATGTTTAGCCTTTACTTTGCCTCAAGCTATTTTTGGTATTAGGTATTATTTTGGGTTTTGTTTTTTTGTTTGTGTTTGTTTTTGTTTTTTAGTGCAGTTTAGTACAAATGACCACAGGCCTAAAAAGGTTATAGAGTGGGTTCAAAAAGGTTATAGAGCTTTCACATCTGCTGAGACACTCTTCAAAATAGAATATGAGCATAAACCAGGGCAAGAAAGCTTTGATGTGATTTGTGGTGGTTTTTTGTTGTTGTTTTGTCTTTTTTGTGATCCTAAGTGTCCAATTCTTTTAAAGATAGAAGAAGCTTCTTCTAGTGTAAACTTCCCACAAAAAGAAAATGATCACCGAACGCAGCCTTGAGTTAAAACGAAAAGCGCATCAGCCACTCTCCGCCATCTTCAAGAAATGGTCACTGCATGACCCAACTGTGCTGATGCTCCTTTGATGGTTATTACTCAGGGAAACTTGTCTGCATTCGATAACTGACAACATCTTATCACAGTATTCACAAAATCCATCATAAATTTCCCTTCAAAGTTAACAAAAGTAAAATTTCAGTTTAATTTAATTGCACAGCACTTGACAAAAACTTGAAGGACCAGTGATAGTATTTTCACCCATCTATGGACACAAACCTGAGGAGAAAAGTTCCTCAGGGCTCCAAGGTGCTGCTTGAGATGCCTGCCTTGTGTTTACTCAGAAAGAGGGTGAACCCTTTTACTATATTTTTTTCTGTTCTGCTCATCTCCTGTCTTCGTCTGGGCCTCCAGTCCTCAACATTTTCCCTCAAGATTGCTCACCTCCTCCCTCATTGTTTAAACCCCATTGGTCTCTTCCACGGGATGTTAGGGACATGTCTATCAGGCTCCCAATAACATTCTCATCAGGCCAGTCTAGTGTCTGCTGTCTTGTGCCTAGTGATTCAAAGGACTTTTTTTCCCTAAGAAATGATTTCTCCTCACGTTACTCTCCCCACTACCATGATGCAGGGTTCCATTCTTTCATTGATCAGAACAAGTTTGCACAAATCTCCCTCGTTGTTCTAGATGGCTCTGGAAAAAGAGACATCCATTTCAGAACAGGTTTTTTATGTAAACTCTAAGCAGCTAAGTTGTCCCAGAGTCCTTTCAATATTTCAAAATGGGTTAAGGATGGGGAACTAGTTCTTGAAAAAAAAATAGATGGTGATGGGGACAATTAAACAGAGAATTAGGCCTATTTTTGTTGTAAACATAATTCTGAAAAAAATAAAAACTGTTGAATAAAAGTAAGTTTGATAAGTAAATTTAAATTTCAACATTAAAGAACTGCAATTAAGAGGTGGAAGGAAAGGAAAAATACAGTAATGTTAATTTGTATTAACTCCGCCTTTAGAAAAGTTAACAAACATGCTTTTTTCTTAATTAGGAAATAGCTTTATTATTTCTTTGATAATAAAATAACACATATCTATAAAATTGTTAAATTCTACAGAATGATCTATATAGTCACTTGGAAGCGTAAAACCAGACATTTTGGTAAGTTTCTTCCTGTATCTGTCTCTGTCTTTCTGTTTCTATACACAGACACACATATATACACTGTCATATAATCTTAAATAGGCTCATACATGTAGCTTATGTATAGAGATATGCACATTCACTACCTTAGATATATTTTCACATAAAAACTATATAAGCCCATAAGACACATTTCAGTATTTGCAAAGAATGCCATAGTTTGGATACATGTTAATTTCTGAAATAGTCATCAGTAAAATCACATTGAAATTGCTTAAAAATTTTATACATTCAAATTATTGAACATCTTCACATATGCATCTTTGTGAACTTACCTGATTATCCATTTAGTTAAATTCAAAGAAATAAAATGTCTTGTGCAAAGTAACATGTACTTAATATTTTGATATAAACTTTTTCTTTTGAAACCCACACAAATATAGGCACTGATTTTTAACAAAAGAGCAATTCACTTCAAGAGAGAAATGATAATTTTCAATAAGCAATGCTAGAACAATTGAGTGTCCATATGCAAAAACTCAGCCTAGACATAGATTTACATCTTACACAAAAAATAACTCAAACTGGATTATAGACCTAAATGTAAAATGCAAAACTATAAAACTTCTAGGAGAAACTGTCACCTTGGGTTTGCTAATGAGACTTAGATATAATGTCAGAAGCACAATTCATGAAAGGAAAAACAGACAAGTTGGACTTTGTTGATATTTAAAAAAACCTTCTGAGTGAAAGGCACTCTTAAGAGAATGAAGACTGTTTATGCGCTAAGAGAAAATGCTTGCAAGATACCTATCTGATGAAAGAATTATATCTAAAATATTCACAATGAAGAACATTTAAGACTCAAAAAATTGACAACAAATAATTAAAAATAGGCAAACATCTAAACACATCTCACCAAATAAAATCTACAGGTGGCAAGTAAGCATACGGGAAGATGATCAACACTATTTGTTGTGAGGGAAATGCGGATTAAGACAATGGGCTACCATTACACCTACTAGAATGGCTGAAATCCAGTTGACTATACCAGTTGATGAGGCTACAGAGCAATAGGAATTTCCACTCGATACTGGTATTCATGCAAAATGATTCAGTCCCTTTGGGCTCAGCAGTATATTTACAAAGCTAAATATGCTCTTACCATAAAATCCAACATGTGCTCTCCTTCATATTTTGTTAACTGATTTGATTTTTGTCTGCTCAAGGATCTGCACACAAATGCTTATAGGACTTCTATTGTAATTAGAAGCAGTTAGGATACCCTTCAATAGGTGAGTGGATAAACAAACTGATGCATCAAAAGAAAATAGTAGTCAATGGCAAAAAGGTTTGAGCTATCAAACCAGGCAAAATCATGACTGAATCTTAAACGCATAGTGCTAAGTCAGAAAATTCTAAGGCCTGGTATGCACACGATGAGCCTGGAGCATTTAGTTAAGTGCCAAAAATAGGGAAGTGCTCTAAGCAAACAAACACAACAAAATACAACACTGGGGGGACTGTCATGGGGACCCAAGAGCCAGACGAAAAGATTTTCAATGATGAAAGCTGAAATAGTTTGGGCCACAAATAAATAATGTGAGACTGGATTATAATGCTAACTATAAGTAAAAATCATGAGTCCGTACAAATGCTTTAGTAAATTTATAAAGGGGGAATAGGAGACAAATCTCCTTTGCAGAAAAATTATAAATAATGAATGCATATACAGTTCCTTCGAAGAGGTGGAACATTACTCCTCACCCTTAACTATGTGTTGGGCATACTGATGTCCTTCCTAATAGCAAAGTGTGGAAAGTATAAAAAGAGTCACTTTACAATAGAGAAACCTGACACTGTCTCAGCCAGGTGACCAAGGTCAACATCAACAGTGATAAGCTGTGTTGGTGGTATTTACCACTGATATGATACAATGTGAAGGATACTTTCCCTCTGTGGTCTTCCTCCCCCAAACCCATAATCACACTGTAATCATGAGAAAAGTGGGGTATAAACCCCAGTTGAGGGGCATTCTACAAAATACCTGACCAGCACTGCTCAAAAATATCAAGATTATCAATAACAGGGAGAGTCTGAAGACCTGCCCCAGTCTGGAGGTGCTTCCAGACATGGAGACTGAATGTGAAGGGGGCACCTGGATGAGCTACTGGAACAGAAAAACCCATCAGGTAAACATTGAGGAAATCTGAAAACGGCATAGACTTCTGTTAATAATAATACATTAATATTGGTTCATTAGTTGTTACAAGTGACCATATAAATGTAAGATCTTAATAGTAGGGAAAACTGGGGGCACCTGGGTGGCTCAGCCAGTTAAACATCAGACTTTTGATTTTGGCACAGGTCGTGATCTCAGGGTTGTGAGATTGAGCCCTTCATGGGGCTCCTCACTGAGCATGGCACCTGTTTAAGATTCTCTCTCCCTCCCCTTCCCCCATCTATGAATAGTAAGTAAGTAAGTAAGTAAGTAAGTAATTAAATCAATAAATGAATGAATAAATAAATATAATAATAAGGAAACCAGGGTGTGGGCTATATGGAAACACTTGGCACTAACTTTAAAGATGCTCTGTAAATCTAAAATTAATCTAAAATAAAAAGCATATTAAATTATGAAAAGCAAAAGGATGATGAATACGGGTTTTCAGATGATCACCTTCTCAGATAGGGTAGTACTGGGATGGGACAACACGTCATTATGAAAACACCAGTTCTTGTTATGGCTGATGTTTTTTGATGGATGGCTATGGTATGAAAAATAGCTATATCAAAATATAATTGAAAATAAATATAATTGAAAATAAATTGAAAATAAACTAAACACTATGTAATCTTCAAAAATATTTTTTCAAAATATATTCCTTGGCATCCAAGGAGGTTGTCAATCTAATAATCTAGTTGTGTGCGTGTGTGTGTGTGTGTGTGTGTTCTACTGTGACCTTTGAGTTCTCCATGCCTGGCACTTGGCTTAGCATCGAAGACAATATGAGAGAGAAAGATGCATCAGTTACGTACTATATCTTGTTCTGAAGGAAGCAAATGGTTTTCACAAGCCACTTTCCTCAGATAATATCAAATGGAAGTACACGGTGATATGACAGCTTAAACAATTTGGAAACCATATCTGAGCTTTTCAAATAATACTTCCTTGAGGAGGTGTCATTTGACTAGAACTGTAAAAGAATAATAAGATTTAAATATTGAATAAAAGAAAGATAATTTTCAATGGAGGAAATGACAGCTCTAAGGAGGACAACAATATGGATTGTCTGAGAAAGGGAAGGGAGGAAGGAAGGAAGGAAAGTGTGGGAGGTAGGAAGGAAAGAAAGGGAGGGAGGGAGGGAAGAAGGAGGAAGGGACGGAAGGAAGGGGGAAGGAGAGAGGGAGGTAGGAAGAAAAAGGCCAGTGTGGATGGAACACAGAGAATAAGTTGGAAAGTGGTAAATTGTGAAGCTGGAAGAGAAAAAGTTGCCATTCCTGTCTTGTAGGACACATACTGAATTTTTCTTTTTCCTGTTACCAATGGGAAGGCACTGAAAGATTTTTAAAATAATATAATAGGATCAAACTTGAACTTATGAATGATTACTCAGGCCAAAGTGTGGAGAAAGGGTGTGAAGGGTCAAGAAAGAATGTGGACACACTGTGGAGAGGCTTAACTGAAAAACACAGAATCCCTTCCTTCTGCTTTAAGCAGAAAAGGATTTGGGGATAACTTACAGATGTCTGGGATGGACATGGAATCAGGACTTAATGCTCTCGGAGGCCTCTAGCATGGTGCTTTGCAAGTTCTCTGTGTTGAAGGATACACAGATAGACTTTTGGAGAAAAATATGTATGTATGTAAATATATAGACTCATATATATCAGTAAGGAGCACATACTTTTATAAAATACAATGAAATAATTACTAGAAAACAGTATGAAAAACATAGAAAAGTACAAGTTCAAAGTCTTCATTATTAGATTCACAGACATAAATTACATTTCAGCAAATATAATCAAAATAAATATAGCACACAGGAGCATAGAAAAAATTTCAGAACTTAAAAAACACATTTTTTATTGGTGTTGCACATATAGACAATTAATTTAAAGAATCATTACTTACAAGTTTTCACAAGCATATAAGTTGTTCCACTAGCATAATTTAACAAAAAGTTTTGAAGGAAGTAGTGGTCACCATATTAAACACTCATGCACACATTTTTTTTTTTTAAGATTTTATTTATTTATTTGAGAGAGAGAGAGAGAGAGCATGAGCAGGGAAGATAGGCAGAGGCAGAGGGAGAAGCAGGCTCCCCGCCAAGCAGGGAGCCTGATGCGGGGCTCGATCCCAGGATCCCGGGATCATGACCTGAGCCGGAAGGCAGACGCTTAACCCATTGAGCCCCCCAGGTGCACATACTGAATGAATGCCATGCACATCAGTATTTAAGGTTTTAATGCAATGAATAATCTTGCTTCTCACTAGTTAACTTAATTACTTCAGGCTGGCTGATGACAGTGTTCCTCTCCAAGAGTAAGATACATATCAAAGGTTTTGTGTTCTATTTTAATAAAGATCATACTAGAGAAATCAGTGCCTCACAGAGGCATATCGGAATGAAAGAAGAGATTTTAAAGCAATTTTGGCAAATGCAAAATATTCATTCATTAAGTTGATCACCACTGGAGGTGAGTGATGCTGGTTTTCCAAGTACAGCTTTAAACCTCTATCAGTTGCCGTTGTCAACAACCTCATCTGTAAAGTTTTAGCTGTCTTTAGAGATTTTCCAGTGGAAGAACTTGATTTCAAATCCATTAATTTCCTGTTCATTAGTCTCCTTTGATGAAAAATAAAATTGAAAACACTTAATCAAATTGTATGGGGTCTTCTGTGACAACTCTTTTCAGATGTATAATATCAAGATCATCACCTAATTGGGATATTTGTTGGTAAAGTATGGGATATATTACAACAACCTGAGAGATACTACTGTTCTAAGCATCTATCTTGCACTCGTAATACTTATATTTTCTCAGATTTAGTACATTTCTTGGTTACAGTTTACAAATTTACGTAAGATGTCACACACATTTCACATGGTCCTACAAATCCTGACTAATTCACAGATCTCACCCACCGGACTCACCATGTCAGTTTGGCAAAACCCTGGTTGGTATCCTGCTCAGGTAATCCTCCTCTTGGATTTGTGGTGACGTCAAGCTGTGTAGAAGTGTCTCGATGTTCCTTTCGTTTTTCCGGACACACGTCATCACAGAGCAGGAGCCCCCTCGGGAACTGTTCGGGTGCCCACATCACACAGAACTGCTGTGCCACACAAAGTGGCACATGCCAGCTCAGCTGGACATCTGGCTCTTCTGTCCCCCACTGCTGCCTCTGACAGTGGCCAGTCCATCCGTGACGGAAGGGACCCCATGCCACGGCTTTTCCTTCCCATCCTTCACTTTTGAAAGGAAATCTCACACTGGTTGGTATTGGACTGGCAGAGCCCAGCTCACAATCACGTACCCTAGCTGCAAAGTCTTCTGAAAACATAGTTCCTGAGTTCCCCTACATGGGAAGCAGGACTCATACAGTGAAAAAACTTGGGCGCCTGGGGGGCTCAGTCCGTTAAGCGTCTGCCTTCAGCTCAGCTCAGGTCATGGTCCAGGGTCCTGGGATCGAGCCCCGCATGCTTCTCCCTCTGCCTCTGCCCCTCCCTCCCTGCTCATGCTCTCTCTCTCCAATAAATAAATAAAATCTTTAAAAAAGAAAAAAACAAACTCTAGAAACACAAGGGATGGTTTTCAAAGGGTACCATGTAATCAAAAGCTATAGAAGGAATCCAGGGAGGTGGGGTTGAAATGGAGAGAGGTAGCATGAATACACAACAACTGAAGGAGAATGGGTATTAAACGCTAAAAAGGATGGATTCGACAAGGGGTAAGAGGCCAGGAAACCTCTAAAGACAATGCCATGTCCCTGGTCTGTTCATCTGCTTGCGCCATGGTGGCATTCAGAGGGAATTGAGGAAGAGGGGGAGGGTTAGTGTTTTTGCTTTTCTTTTTTTTTTTTTTTAAAGATTTTATTTGTTTGTTTGACAGAGAGAGACACAGCGAGAGAGGGAACACCAGCAGGGGGAGTGGGAGAAGGAGAAGCAGGCCCCCTGCGGAGCAGAGAGCCCGATACAGGACTCGATCCCAGGACCCTGGGATCATGACCTGAGCCGAAGGCAGACGCTTAACGACTGAGCCACCCAGGCGCCCGGTGTTTTTGCTTTTCTGTGTCTTATTGGTATATGCCCCGGATTGTGGGTTCAACTGGGGCAGAATAATATAACTGAAGTGAGGGGGCGCCTGGGTGGCTCAGTCATTAAGCGTCTGCCTTCAGCTCAGGTCATGATCCCAGAGTCCTGGGATGGAGCCCCTCGTCGGGCTCCCTGCTCAGCGGGAAGCCTGCTTCTCCCTCTCCCACTCCCCCTGCTTGTGTTCCTGCTCTTGCTATCTCTCTCTCTGTGTCAAATAAATAAATAAAATCTTAAAATATATATATATAATTGAAGTGAGGAAGACTATGTTTTAGTTAAAAATCTGGCTCTAAGTTTTACATTGGCATTGGATCAGTAACGACTTTTTCTTTTTTTGTTTGTTTTGTTTTATTTTGTTTTATTGCCTATAGGTTTCTGTCTTCTCAGCAAAGCCTCCAGAGTGTCTTTCAGAACACAAGCTGGTCTTGTTCACTGCTGTATCAGTAGGTCTAGATGCCCAGTTCACTGTAGACTCTCAACAAATTCATATATTTTTTAAAGATTTTATTTATTTTTGAGAGAGAGAGGGAACACAAGTGGGGGGTAGGGGCAGAGCGAGAAGCAAACCCCCAACTTAGCTGGGAGCCCGATGCAGGATTCGATCCTGGGACACCAGGATCATGACCTGAGCCAAAGGTGGTCGTTTAACCAACTGAGCCACCCAGGCACCCCACAAATTCATATTTTAATAAATTATTTTTCTGTCTACCTCCTGCAACGAATTCCAGACTACATTTAAGCTCAAACTTTTCAAAAACTTCCCTTGAATCTATGTTTCACTGTGTACAAAGAATAGGTGTCTTATTAATCTAATTCATGCCCAATGAAAATGGTTGTCTCTTGCCACCATAGACATTTAGAGACTAGTAGTTTCTAGAAACCAAAAATAAAATAGGTATTTAGCTTCGGTTTAATTTCATCAATACAAAAAGCCAGTTTAGGAGTTGACATTCATCCCCATCAACAGACTGGAGGGCAGGTGGGGGACCAAAGGACATAATGGATGAGCCTGAGTGTGGGTTGATGCTTTTCTTCCATTTGGCAATATCGGCCATGCAAGTTAAACATAGGTTTATTTATATAGTATGGAAATATATATTCAAATTACAGTTTTCAATCAAATGATTTTCTTTAACGTAGATATCCATGTATTTTACTCTCACCTTTACTCTAGATTTAATTTGGTTTTCTCTTAGGCCAGCTCAGATCACCATTTGTACATTAATCAAAAGAAGAATAGGTTACCCTAATTGTTTTAATTCCAGGGCTGCCAGAGAAGACCTCTGTCCAAATCTTTTCTCTGATTTGTTAAATTACCTTTTAAGAAAAGACAAAAGGCTTGTGTTTTATAGAGAGTAAGGCTTAAAATGGGGGCGTTTTAACCCAATCAAAGGAAGAGAGGCCTGGCTTCTCCTAAGGGAAAGGAAAATCCTTTGCAGGAAGTAGCAAAGCTTTGACTACTTCTCGGGGGTGGCTGGCTCACTCTCTCTACCAAGTTTTTTTATCCTTGAGCAGAGCCTAAATTCTGCCTTCCAGAAGGAGCAAAGGAAAAGTAAGTATGAAAAATCCTGTTTGGTCCTTCCCCAAAGAGTGAAAATCAAAGAGTGCAGTTGGTTGCTTTGTTATTTGATTCTAGGCTCCTTTACCTCTCTCCCCTTCTCATAGCAACTTTCAAGCCTTGATTTGTTGCTTCTTCCCTGAGTGATGAGAGGAAACAACAGGCCTCTTCCCCTCCCAGGCTTCAATGCCAGCTCTAAAAATAAACCTGCCTTAATTAAATTGCAAATGTAATCATCAGGGTCTGATTCAATAAAAATGACATGCTGGCATTCTGTAAAGTCCTTCTCAACCTGTATGGAGCCCCGGGAAGCACCCCTTGCCAACCCGCCTGTCAGGTCTGATGAATCAAGGCAAGCACATGGGTGCACAGGACACATGCAGACCTCCCTGAATTTAGGGGTCTTTATTTTTAGAAGTGAGGGAGAACATACCTGCAGTCCAGCACAGGGTCTAACTGTTTCCGGTGCTCCCACAAAATCACTCTAACTTCTAGAGAAAACTTTGCAAACGCTGGTGATCTCTGAGAGCCGTTCCCAGGCGTCTCTAAACAGCCGAGGCTCAGGCTGCAGCCCTGAGTGGTCACGTTCACCGCTCCAGATCCGAGGTGTAATTTGAGACACACATAATGGGTGATGAAACAGGTTGTTGATTGAAGTTAGTAATAAAAACACAAGCGAGCCCTTGCCTTAGGCTCTCAACAAATAAAACTCCTGAAAGAGGCAGTAAGAGATCGGTGTGGTGAATGTTCATTTTGCGTCCCTGCAAGGTGAGGTGGGTGATCTGTCTCATTCCTATTTGGTTAAACATATCCTGTCCTCACATATTTTAAAAGTGAAAACGTACTTGTTTATAAGAGTCTCTCGACTTGCATCTAGAATGTGAAGCCCATCAGCTTACAGGAGAATTGGAATAGTAAAACCAGGCTCCCTGGAAGAGTAAAATCAGGCAGTAGAAGGAATTAAAATGGCCCTTTACGATTTTAAACAGAAATAAAGCAGATACTGGTCGTGTTAGCACACAAAATGTGTACAGTAGGGCCCATCTGGCCTTCAAGTTGGGATATTAAAAGAGGAAGTAGGTGACCATCTTTGCTGCACATATTGTGGAAAAATCATGAGTGGGCCTGAAACAGAGACCCTAAGAGCTTATAGGAAAGGGTTTTATAGTAAAGAAAGATGAAGATCTATTTATGTTCTAGAGTGGTCGATTTTTAGAGTTGCCCATCTTGAAAAGTTAAAAACGTACATAAAGATCCATGTATGCTTAAACACATTGCTAAATAAAAGGGACATAATGGTGGAATGGTATTTACATTTGGTCCACACGTTCCCCAATTTCTCTGCTGTGTGCTGGTCTTGTCAGATCCTTGTTCAGGTCTGGGTCGATGCCGTTGGAAGCACATGAGAAGGTGGAGGAAAGATTGAAACAGGAATCAGATCCAGGCTGCATGACAGAGATTTCTAAAAAACAGGAGTTTATTATAAAGGGGCTGGGACGGGGAGAACCTCTTCAAGTATGTGATTGCTCTCTTTGAGCTCAGGAAGGTAGAAAGGGATTGGAGTGCTTTGGGGTGAATCCGATGGGCAGACCAAAGAAGAGGATTGTGAAGAGATAGACTCTTTTATTCATTTTCAAGAAATAATCGTGGACCATTGATAATTTTGCCAGGCATGTTTCCAGACTCTGGGGATACAAAAATAAGCAAAAGAGAAAAAAAAAAAAAAATCCTATCATCATGAAACTGACATTACGATGGGGAGAACAAAATGTGAGTGAAATGTATGGTCTTCCAGATTGAGAGCAGTAGGAGTTTCCCCGTAGCCCAAGGCCCACAGAGTGGGGTGGATAAATCACCTCCGATATGCTAGACAGCCAATTCTGACAACCTTAGAGAGTGGCGGTTAATAGATCTCTGTGTAGACACTGCTTATGGAGCATGAAGAATTATATCCATTGTGTCACCAGTATCGAAGGTCTGTTTTAGTCATCTAAATATGTTCTAATTTCTCTGGGTGTTGCTTTTTGCCTTGGTTTACCTATCATTAATCATTTTACACATCTCTATACCTTCCCATTTCTTTTGTATTTCCTTGATTTATCATCCCTACCTTGTTACATTATCCTTGTTTATTTACTTATTTCACTATAGCCTTTGCAGCCAGTTTATAGTTGGTATTTTAATTTTATTTTTTTATTTATTTTTCATTTTTATTTTATTTTATTTTTTATTTTTAGAGAGGGAGGGAGGCGGAGGGAGAGAGAGAATCTCAAACAGGCTTCACACCAAGCACAGAGCACAACACAGGGCTTGACCTCACGACCCTGAGATCATGACCGGAGCCAAAATCAAGAGTCGGATGCTTAACAGACTGAGCCACACAGGTGCCCCTAGTTGGTACTTTTAAACTGGTCCTAGGAGTATATCTTTTGTAGGAGAATGCGATCTTTTTTTTTTTCCTATCACATCGGTCCATGATTTGTTTTTTTGTGTGTGTTTCTTTTGTTTTGTGGTTTCACATTTTCTGATATATGAACCCTGTCTAAGGTATTTTGTGTATGTATGTGTGCGTGTAATACTGGATGCAAGTTTATTTTCTAATGATTAACATTGGAATTAAAGAGTATCTCTAGACTCCATTATCCTGTAGGAAAATGAACAACAACAAAAAGACAATATTCATATAGTCTTACTGTTGGACTACCTCCCTTGGGTCATCTTTTGAATTGTTCGCATACCCTGGGACGTTAGAGAGTATTTAAAATAATTAAATTCCTGTATTTTTATGGTGTTGCTCCACATGTAAGAGAAGTTGTCTAAATTAGTATGTGAATTACCAAGAGGAATTCTGTGTCCCTGCAGACTCCTGGGATGATGAAGGGGTAGGAAAGGGGCCCACATGGTACTGTTTTGATACCAAAGAAGCAGTGACTCAAGAGTTTGGAGGACTTGACTGTGCATATTTCCTCTAATTCTATTAAGGGTGGAATAAAACAAATGTGACCAAATATTACTTCAGTTTAATGAATTTATATTTGCAGTGTTGCTCCTTTTGTTTTAGAATTTGTTCATAATCCCATATTGGATGTGATTATTTATTCATTCCTTTCTGTTTAGTCATTTTTGCCAGATGGAAGGTTGCTTCTCATGAACAGATTGAGATGTTGTCTGCTCTTTCTCACTGCCTTGCTCATGCCGTCAGTACGCTCTCACTTGGAAGGCTAGTAACTATAATTTCACATAGCCTCTTCCTCATCTAGGCAACCTGGAGGGGAACAAAGAAATGTGGGTCATCCCAGCAGAACAACTTCATCTCTGTCATCTTTCTTGTCTGTGGATGAAATGGTTACTCTAGAGGCTAAAATTTTTGTTTATTTTGTTTCATTTTATTTAATTCAGCATTTCCTTTGCTCAGTACCCATGGAAAGAGTACAGTGTGGCTATGTATAGTCTCCATTAATATGTTGCCTCATACTATAACAAAAAAAAAAACTATTCTATCTAAAACAGACTGTTCCATGTAGAAGAGAAATAGCTCTACATCTGGGCTGTAATATCTTCATGGTTTTCTGAGAAACAGCGGCAACTTCCCACGTGGCTACTCTTAATGTTAGAGACTGTAATTGCTAAAGCAATTTACAATCATTTCCCCCCAATATCATACACAACTCTTCAGCCCCTCAAATTGCAGGGTCCTAGGTGGCTCAGTCTGTTTGGTGTCCTACACTTGATTTCAGCTCAGGTCATGATCTCAGGGTCGTGAGATCAAGCCCCATGCTGGGCTCCATTCTGGGCATGGAGCCTACTTAAGATTCTGTCTTTCCCTCTCTCTCTGCCCCTCCCCTCCACCACTTGCACTCTCACTTTCTCTCTTTCTGTCTAAAACAAAACAAAACAAAAATTGCAGGGTCTTGTCTCGATTCCAGTAGACAATGTCTTCCCAGCCACTGGACAAAGAGAATCTGCCAATAAAACCTCAGTATTCTTCTGAAAGTTCTAAATACATTATTTTCACACCTAAGTAAGCAATAATTGTTAGCCATTATTTTCATTTTTATTCCATCAGCCTGGCCCAGATGCCTCTCTCAGAAATCTTTCCCATTTCTTGCCCATTAATGACACTGTTCTCCAGTCTGGAGGTTACAATTATATCTGGGATCTGAGCTAGAAGAGGAAGTGAAAGCCCATAGGCCTCTGCTCAAGCTGCCATCATAACTAGAATGGACTGTTAAATGTGGTGTTGGGTACTAATGATAACAGTTTATTTTAGAAGCCAGTAATGGTTAAAAAATAACAGATTCTGAAGGAAAAAATCTCATTAAAACAAAACAAAATAGAATAGTATTGGTGGAATGCAAGGATGCTGCTGGATACATAGGTTATATTGACTTTTAGCAAATAATCTTTCAATTTTGTTAGAGTTGCATAACTCACGTAGAGAGGTATGAACTAAAAAAATAATATTGCTAATTATATGACTAAGAGCTACTAGTAAGAAAAAAATAAGAATTATTAAGAATTATGTTTTGGAGTTCTATCCTTGGCTTAGACTGAAAAGATATATTTATTCTCACTTTCATAAGAGTGAAATTGCAAAAAAAAAATTGGATTTGATTACAATCTAAGAATGAATTTGTAATGATGGAAAGTTTAGGATTTTAAATTAGATAAACAATTTGAAGAAAAGAGCAATATCTTTTGGATATTTGCCTCAAGCTCAAGATGACTCTCTTACTGAATTATGCTGGATTAAGTGAAGAGGAACAACACAACCACCTTTCCTTGCATAGACTAAGATACACTAAAGATTTCTTCCCTCTTTTTCTTAAATTCAAACGCTTTTATATGTAAAGATGAGGGCAAAAAAAGCAGAACAATAAGGACCGAATGCGGAGATCTCTTTTGTACTAGCTGGAGGAGCAGGGAATTTAATGATGTATCCAATTAATCATTTGGGGCTAGATTCTCCATATCATTACTTCTACTAACCAGAGCCCTGGGCCAGAGTGGGAAATACAGAGATTGGAAGTTGACTTCCCACAGGTAGCAGTAGGGAGAAACGGGAATATGGATTTTTAGAATTGAGTTGGAATCGTAAATATCTGAAACTACCAACGGATAATTGCATTGATTAAAATTTGGATATTTTAAAAAGTTTTCCACAAACCCCATACTATGAATTGTTACCCTGATTCCTATATGGCTGGTGGGTGATGAACTTGCATGTACCCAGCACAGAGCTTAGCACATAGTTTGTTGGGTCAAAAATAAATAAATAAATAAATAAATAATAAAATAAATAAATAAAATAAATATAAGTGAAATTCCATTTTGTTAAACTAGATAACATAGTGAGCATATTAGTAAAGATAGGCTGAGTCCTATAACAAACTCCCAATTCTCAATAACAAAATGCAATTCTATTTTTCATTAAAGACATATACTTATTTAGGTAGGTCAGGAGGTCAGGTCCACACAGTTATTCAGGGACTGAGTCTGAGAGAGAGTCTAACACCTTTATTTAACCAAGAGCCCCTATGGTCACCAATGGAAGTAGAGAAGAAGGAAGGTACTGGGAAGGCACACCCTCACTTAACTGTCTGAGCCTCCTGATATTTCACATCTACTCTCATTCCATTGGTGAGTTCTAGTCACATGATCCAATCTAATTACAAGGGAGGCTGGGAAATGTAGTTCAGCTGTGTCCCAGGAAGAGGAGATGGCCCTGCTGAATGTCTAGCCAGTCTTTGCTGTGGAGCATATACTCCAGAAACCTTACAAAACTTTTCCTTATACAGTATTTGCAGAGCTGCATCTAGACCTGCCCTTTCTAGACCCTTTATAATACCACCCATAGTGATGGTGATCTACTGACTGATACCTTTCAATTATTTCTTAACTTTAGATAATTGTGCTAGCCCAAGAGTCAGATTTTCTTTTGATCAAGATTGTCTAGTACTTAGAGACCCTATTTATCAATTTAATAATTATGTGTACCAGGCAGTGTTCTAGGCTGTGGAGACATTGCATCGAAGGAAGTAGAAAATAATCTTTGCCCTTATGGAACTTACATTCTTATTTTGATTCATAGCAATATAGATGAGACACTGAGATGTTGATGAGGAAATGCAAAGAAGAAAGTGCAGGAAAAATAAGGTCCCATATAAAATACATAAATATAATCTGATACACCACGTGAGGATTACTTTGAATTTGCCATTGAAAAAGGAAAGAAGTTGGGCGCCTGGGTGGCTCAGTCATTGAGCGTCTGCCTTCGGCTCAGGTCATGATCTCAGAGTCCTGGGATCGAGCCCCGCATCGGGCTCCCTGCTCAGCGGGGAGTCTGTTTCTCCCTCTCCCACTCCCCCTGCTTGTGTTCCCTCTCTCGCTATGTCTCTCTCTGTCAAATAAATAAATAAAATCTTAAAAAAAAAAAAAAGAAAGAAAGAAAAAGAAAAAGTAAAGAAGTTGATCATTCTCTATGTGGACAAATCCTCTTCAGGTTGGTGTGCAGAATACCAAGGGGCACCATGAATAAGTTAATAAAGAAAGGCATGCCTTCATTCATGGCACAGGAAGACATATCTGTCTTGTTCATTGGCCGCATGGTAAATACTGTTGCCAGAAAGTTCTCGTGTATGGGCCCCAAGCACTTACTATAGATGACCCACAAAATTGGCTCGAATATTCCCTCAATATATAAAGAGGGGAAAAAAATAAAAGAAAAAGAAAAATACGGAGAAGGAAAAATACTTTTTTTGAAAAATAATCATTTCAAGAAAAGTCTTACAATTCTTCAGAGTCATACCAGAAACGAATGTTCTTGTAGCATTCCCCAATAATTAAAACATCTCATGCTTGGGGCGCCTGGGTGGCTCAGTCGTGAAGCTTCTGCCTTCAGCTCAGGTCATGATCCCAGGGTCCTGGGATCGAGCCCCGCATCGGGCTCCCTGCTCCCCGGGTAGCCTGCTTCTCCCTCTCCCACTCCCCCTGCTTGTGTTCCCTCTCTCGCTGTGTCTCTCTCTGTCAAATAAATAAATAAAATCTTAAAAAAAAAAAAATAAAACATCTCATGCCTATATAAAAGCTCTGTGCCCACACCCTTCTCAGGCCTTACATCTGTTACCTATTTAATTTTCACACAATCACATGAAGTACCAAAATTATACCCAATTTATATATGAAGTAGTAGAGACTGTGATGAAATAATTTGCTCGAGATTTTACAGTTATGAAAAGGGAGATCAGATTTGAACCTAAGCCTTATTGAGTCTGTACATGTAACCACTCTACAAACTGCCTTTCTCTACATTATATTCAAAATAATTCTAAAAATAGAGGAAAAAAAGAATATCAGTATCTTTGGCCTTCATACATAAATGTCTCCCGATCAGTGTTTGTTGTACTGGCCTTGGTTGCATATTGAACCATTAAAAACTTCCAACATCTTAACTTTCTGGTTCCTTCCAGAATGTGAGTCCCCTCTGCTTCTCTCCTGTTACTTACCCTGCTTCAGTATAGGAAGGAATCTTCAGGTGACTGGAGGTAATTAATACTGTGCAATTAAAACATTTTATGGTTGTATATAAATGCATCCTATAGCAATTTTGACAAGGTAGGCAAATAATCTATGTCTCCGTCTCAATTTCTGCATATTGGGAAAAATGGTACCTGATTTGTGGGCTTGTTGTTTGGATACAAGGAAGTAATCAATATAAAGCTCTAAGAATATTCTTGGCATATTATAAATATATCAAAATTATGAGATATTGTGGAGAGTTTTGTTGTCTCAACCATTTATAACAGACTTACGGTGAATGAATAATCACGTGGGGTTACAGCATCTACAAACCTGTTCTCATTTCTTTTTTGTTCTTTTCCTAAGTCTACCTCATTCACTGGCATGCAGGAGTATGTGGGTCACAAGCTCAGGAATAAAGGGTCCAATAAGAAATCTAAGAGGTAAATATGCTCAGCTCAAGGAGATGCTGGTGTAGTGACTGAGCAAGAGGAAAATGTTACAATTTCAAACTCTAGGACCCCAGTGAAGCAGAGGCTGCTCCCTTCCCCACAGCCCACAGACAAACGCAAACCCGTGATCCTCACTCAAAACTCAGCCATCGACATGCTCAGCTTAAGCCCATGTGGCATTTGAGCGTGTACTCCATAATTAATGTGTATATAACAAAAGAGCCCCTTGTTTACAGTAATATTTTTATTCAATTCATCTTCCCAATCTAAGAAAGTATTTAATTCCCCTTAATGATATTAGCCACCCCAGTCTTTATTACAACATAGGACGTAATTACCCTGCTTTAACTTAATTTATAGACCTCATTAACACCCTTGCCTTTCTACCATGATTACAAATCTCCTAGGAATCGAGAACTCTCTGAACGGTAGGAGAATTATTGTGATTTATTGTTCACCCTGGCAGTCCCGAGGCAGACTGATTTATTGTTGTGGATTCCCACTGGGGTGAGCAGAATTTGGGGGGAGAAATGTAGGGCTTCTGGGGAAGTGAGCTTACCCTCCCTGACTCAGAGTCACAGGTTAATACAGAGACTCTCGCTTACTGCACAGAAGCATGAAGGAATCTCAGGAGGACAAAACCTCTAGCAATAGCTAGCTTGAGAATGTCACTTCTGCCACTGGGAAAGTAATTGTATCCCTTTATTGGAAATAAGAAGCTAGGACAAGTCTTAAATATTCCAGCTGCTATTTATTTTGCCCCCTCCACGGGGACATTTTTCACCCATGGCCTGAACAATCAAGCAGTTATGGAGAACAGAACTTGCATTCTTTTTCTGACACAAGATCACATCTCCACATTTTCCCAGGAATGATGCTTATTTGCTATGTGATTCTTAGCTAAAAGATCAAAAGTACTGGCATCACAATTGCCCTGAAGGTCCAGGAGAAAGAATTGTGACTTTCAGAGCTCACGTAATCATTAACAGTAAATGCTTACAGCTACCACACAGTTCATGGTATTTTATTGTCATATCATTTTCACAATAGGATTACAATGTGAACTTTGATGGTGATGAAAGGAGACAGAAGATTTTTTTAATGCAAAATTAGAGTTAACTCCTGTCCAAATCGGGACATTTTCTAGAAGCAGAGTGACATGTCGGAGTTCTTCCGATTCTCTGAAAAGAATCATGGCATCTAGTTATAGAACCCTCAAGAACACATTAGAGTCCTGCCCAGCTTGTGGGCAGGTTGTGAAAGAAACCAGGTTGTTTTATTGTTTTGTTTTGTTTTCTTTCTGAACCAAGTAACATTTACTATCTGTTTTTTTCTTTATTTTTTTCTTTAAATTCAATTAACCAACATATAATACATCATTAGTTTCTGATATAGTGTTCAATAATCCATCAGTTCCATATAAAACTCAGTGCTCATCATATCACATGCCCTCCTTAATGCCCATCACCCAATTACCAGGTTGCTTTAGAAAAAGATCTAAGACTTAGAGGAAGCAAGCCATAAGGCATGTCATTTTTTTTTCCCTAAACTCATTTCGATCTGCTTTAGTACAACTGCTGTGGGGACCTCAATTTAATACATAGATTGTTACTGACTTTTATAAACTAATAAAAAGAATTGGAGACATTTAATTGTTTAATGAATTTTTATTAGTCGTCAGATGCCCAAAGTTCAGAAAGAGAAAGAAAGAAAAGATTCTTGCTCTAGTTATCCCTTCATTTTTATACCAAGGCAAAGAGTAGTCATGACTCATTTTGGGTAAAGAGTTAATGGAGTGTGTGCTAATTGAGAATGAATCTTGCACCCACCAGGGCTGGAGGCTCCCTCCTGACACTCCTAGAAGCTTTGTACCTTGTTTCCAAAGCTCTTTACAAATCATCATAAAAGAGAAATGATCTCAGAAGCACTTAAAGCTTTTTCTACACCTACTTTTCCAATAAATCTCAAACACATCTTTCATTTTGATAACAGAAATGCAAATTTTCTGACAGGCAAACTAGAGCATGACTAAGTCCAAATGGAGTACAGTACATTTACTCAAGTGAAAAGAATAATGCAATGAAACATAATGCAATTCGGCTTCAACTTCAAAACCACGCATGCTTTACATCATTGGCTTATTGTTCGGTGTTGGTTTTTTCACATATTATTTTGAAATGATTAAACCAGTTAGAAAGAAAAACAATGTTTACACACTGCAGGTAACTTCATGTGCCTGTTTCTCCTTAACTGCATTTTTATTTTTTCCTATAGCTTTCATTCATAAGAAAGTTAGGTTTGATAATAGTGAAATAATTTCAGACTAATCAGGGATATAAGTGCTAATTTTTGTTAGGCTGGATCTCATAATAGGCACAGAAATGGAAATGTGTGGTCTAGTCTCTCCTCGGTGTGAGGGTAGTCGTTGCTAGGCAGCCTCCTGTTTGTGGAGGAGAGAAAGAATTTCTTTATCTACAGACATCTTCAACAATGCCTCATCCTCGGTATTTCTGTCAAATGTATACAGTGGGGTAGGGCTTACTGAGCTGCAGTGATTTTGTGTGCAGTAAAATCTGCCCTATTTGTGAGGGATGCATTGCCGAACAAGGGTCAAAGTGCAAACAGAAGTGGGCATTACTGAAACAGATGGCTGATACCTGGAGAAGCCAGCCTGATAATATCTAAGAGGCTTAAAAGCTGCATTATGACTATTTTAATTGAATTTTTTGTTATCAAAGCCATATACATACAATGGCTTAAAAAGTTGAATAGTAAACTAAATGGATTATAACTGAAGGGCTCTCTGCTGCATTACTTCCCTCCCTTACATCTTCCTCTCCAAAAGCAACCACTCTTAGGTGTTTACTCTCCATAATGGTAAATAATATGAATCCGTTGCTGTCATTGGATTAATTCGTTTTAGATGCTGTCTACGGACTCCTGGTTAGGGTAGATGAGGATTTAGCTCTCTCATACTGCCAACACTTTTGTCTGCCTCCCTCATTCTCCCATTATAATTCCATTAAAATTTAGGGTTAAAGCAGCATTCAGTGTTTATATTATTAAAAAGTATCATTGTGTCATGACAGGATCACGTTTACCTTTTTTCAATCTGTCCTGAAGTTAACTATTCTTTGCTTAATTGTTTGTTCAGTTTTATTTGCTTAGAATTTTTGTATGTATCACTACATCTTCTAGCATCTTCTATTATCCTCTCAGTGCAATTTTCCAAAAAATAAAAAAATCTGGGAACCGTGAATGCCAAACTTTTCTCTGGATGACTTACTACCGGAGACTTTTCTTCTCCTGCGTTCTCTGGGGCTGCTCCCAGATCCCTACCTTGGAATTCCCTTCATGCCATCCTGGGTCCCAAACCTTATTTCTTGTATGTCAAGCTTTCTTCTTTCCCGGTTTACACCACTGTTGGGTGGAGCACATCCTCCAGTAATTTCAAGTTCAAAAGACCATCCAATGGCAGAGGTGTGGTCATGACAACCCCCATCCTTTCTCCTGAATTAACTGCTCCAAATGATACTGAGTGTCCTCCATTCCAGGTACATAGTATCTACTTATGCTGCCTTTTCATGACCTTCGGGACATTACCTTTGCTTATCGCCTGTGTTAAGACTTCACTTTTCTGTGTAGCAGGTTTTGCCCTGGTATATTCCCTCACCTGGAGGAAAACATTTCAAGTAGCTTTCCAGAAAAGGAAGCAAGGGAGGGAAGATTTTGAGACCTTACGTATCAGAAAATGTCCTTATGCTAGGTCACACACACACCTGCATTTGAGTGGGGATCATCTAAGTTGGAAATCGTTTTCTTTATTTTCTGTATTTGAAGGCACTGCTCGACTGCCTTCCAGCTTCCAGCTTTTGTTAGATGTCTGATGCATTCTGTTCCCAGGGCCTTTTGTTTGATCTTCCTTCTCCCTAGAACTTGTATCATCTTTTTAACTTCAGTGTTCTGAAATGTTGCCATGCAATATCCATATGTTTCTATTTTCTCAAATGTTTTGCTAGTCCTTGGCAATCTCAAAACTCATGATTTAGCCGATTAATGTGGGTTATAGGCATCCTTGTTTGTTTAACTCTCTAGATAAATGTGAAGAGAAGCAATGTTCAGAAATATTGGGTCTTGAACAAAGGATGAAGTAGAACAAAGACCTTTGAATCCCTTGATGTCTTCTATAAGCTTGACACTCCGTTCTCTTTTCCTTGCCTTCTAATCAGGTATATAGACATCATATTCTCTCTCTCAGTTTTTCCCCTTCTCCCATATATTAAGCTATGCCTTGAGAATGACATGATTTTTTCCCATAGTTTTCCAGATTTCAGTGCCCTTTATTTTAATAAGAATCAACAAGATATCCTCAATTAAGCACTGTAGATTTGTTATAACATTCAGTGATAACTGGTATCACAATATTTTGCAACTGTGGAAAAAGTGGTTCAAAGAGATAAACATAACATGAAAGATCACTCAGCAAAGAAGAGGTAAAGGCAAAGCATATCACCAGCTTTATCTGATTTCAAGGTCTTCTGTTCTTACCATCTTTCTTTACATTTTTTTTTTTTACTTTCTAGAGAACTGTAAATTTACATGCAATATGTTCGAATTACAGGATGAAAAACATCATGACTTGTTTATCAAGTTTATGAATGACATACATTTTGAAGTGTTAGTTTGTATATTCAGTAATATAATCTAGATTCAAAGTCACATTAGAATTTGCTCAGATCAGCAGGATGAGGTTCGATGTGGGTAACAGGATCCTCCACCATTATTTGCCTAACATCTAGTTTCATATCAGCTTCAGGGAGTTCTTTATAATATCTTTATTAATATAATTCTGGCAAAAATATCTACTAAAGAAATAGTTGAAATATTTGAAAGCATTGCTTCAACACTATTCTTTCTCAACTTAAGTTTATACTCCAGATTACTTAGCTTTAGAGTATTTTTTTGTGGCTTTTAATTTTCAAATCATGATCTTTCATGCACTCAAGGCAATTCTTATTCTGGTGGGAAAGTTGCCTTAGTAATAATTTACATTTTGCAGGCAGTGGTGAAGGAGATGCTTCTGCTAAAAGGAATAACATTTGTTATCATTCTTAACTGTTTTGCAAGAGAAAGAGCTTGTTATAGAAATAAGTCAATCCGTTGCTGAAAGAATAATGCTTGGAAATATGCCTGGGGACAATAAATCACCTGTTAGAGACAGGGGAAAAAAACAACTCTGTACACATTGGTGTGTGACCACTCTGCTGTTCAGGGACCTCACGTGAAGAGACAGAGAAATGCTGAGCCTCTGAAACACCTTTCTAAAAATACTTACACAAGAATCCTCTTCTCAGCCTCTCCTAAAATGAAATCAAGATCAAGCAGTTATATCATGATGTTGAGCTATATAAAATGAAATCAGAAGCAATTATATCAACTGAGACCATAGATGTGAATATGGGCTTCAAGTTAAATGTAAGGCATGTGCAATTTAAGAAAGGATTATTCTTTCTTCAGAAGCTTAAGACTTCAAAACTAAAGGGGAAGAAAAATCTATTTATTTGATACTATATATATGCTTTTCTTATAAGATGCCCATAAAATGCTAAAGTTCCATTTTGTATATAATCTTATGAATGGGCAAGAAAATTCCGATACTTTAATTAATTTTATATGTAGTGATAAGAATTCAGAAAGTATCCTTTCTGTGAGGACATTCTTGATCCAACTTTGTCTCTACTACAGTATGAACTGAATTTGGTTTGGACGTCATGATGCCATTCTGGGTACTTGCGGAATAATTTTCTATTTTTATTTCTCTGTTTTTTTATTAGAGTTCTCAAAATGGTCATATATCATTTGAATTGCTCTTTCTTTTTCTCTTTCAACAGATCAGAATTTAGAACATGCCAGACATCAGAACACACCAAATTGTACTGATTTCTGGTTCTAATATAAATACCAATGAATACTTACAGAAGTCAGAGATCTACAGAAGATAGGAAGTCATGTCTTCCTCTGCAGAATGAAGAATTTGTCTACATTAGTGGTCAATCCTACTGGCATGTTAGAATCACTTGGGAAGCTTAACAACAGGTATTTTTAATCCAATACTTATCAATCCTTCCCCTCCCACTCTGCTTCATGTGGGTCTTGCATGGAGCCCCAAAACAGTCATTCTTTAGAATTATTAAAATAGTCCACTGATTTTTCAAATTTTAAGTGCACATAAATCCCCTGGGGAATTTTATAAAAATGCAGACTCTATTCAGTCAGTCTGGGGAAGGGGCTGAGATTTTGTATTTCTATCCAGGTACCAAAAAGTGCTAGTGCTGCAGGTCCCAAGTGTCACTCTAATTAGTAAGGATCTAAATATTCTTTAAGACTACTTTTAAGAGAAGAAAGAAAAAAGATAGGAAGGAAGGAAGGGAAGGAGGGAGGGGGGATAGGTGGAGGGAGGGAGGGAAGGGAGGAAGGAATGAAGAAAAAAGAAAAGAAATCTGTCTTATATAAAGAATACCTTTTTTATGGATTATAAAGTCCCAGATTTGTTAGAAATACCTAAAGAACCAGACACAATTTAAATGAGATGTCATTTAATATTGTTTTTAATAAAAATCCACTAGAAATTTTGAGAATTATATATAAAATATATAATTCTATCTTAATAAATAAAGTTTCCCAAATCCCTAAAATTTATCATAAAGTTTGTTATTATGATGGTTAAGTTTGTATGTCAAATTGTAGGGTGTTCTGGATGAGATTAAAATTTAAATCAATAAATGCTCGGTAAGGTAGACTGCCTTCTTAATGTGGGTGAGTCTCATCTAATCAGCTGACAAGAGGGAATTCTCCAGGAGTGTACCTTCACACTTTATCTCCACCATCTGCTTTCTTAGTCCGAAACCTGTTGGACTTTAGGCTGAAACTATATTATAAGCTTTCCTGAGTCTGCAGCCTAGGGGTAAACAGTAGATTCTGAATTTGTCAGCTGCCATAATTATGTGAGCCAATTTCTTATAATATCTCAATCTCTCTGTCTCTCTCTGTATCTCTGTCTCTCTCTCTTTCTCAATAATTTTGTTCTGTTTCTCTAGAGAACTTTGACTGATACAGATTTTGGTACCAAACTAGGGTGAAGCATGTCAAGATCTCTCTCTCTCTCTTTTTTTTAAAGATTTTATTAATTTATTTGACAGAGGGTGGGGGGAGAGCACAAGCAGGGGGAGCTTGAGAGGGAGAACCAGACTCCCCCTGAGCAGGGAACCCGACATGGGGCTTGATCCTGGGATCCATCAGATCATGACCTGAGCCGAAGGCTTCAGACACGTCACTGACTGAGCCACCCAGGCGTCCCTCAAGATATCTCTTTAAATGTGAAGTGTAAGTTGTTTTAAAAAGCCCTTACAACAACCAGAAGAAGAAGCATAACACCTAGTGGGTCTCTTTGGAAGGAGGCAACATATTATTCATTTGAGGGTATTACTCCAACTCATTGGCCAAGTGACCCAAAAAGCTTTTAGTTTTGAGTGTGGCCCAGAACAAGAGAAGACCCTGCAACAGGTCTAGGTGGCTATAGCAGTGCTTTTCCACTTGGACCATGTGATCCAGAATTATCCAAAAGTGCTTGGAGTGACAGACTGGGATGCTGTTTGGAGCCTTTGACCCCTGTAGGTGTCATAGTACGGTCCCTCAGGATTTTGGAGCAAAGACCTGCCATTCTCCACAGATGACTACCCTCCTTCTGAGACACAGCTTTGGCTCTGCAATTGTGCCTCCAGAGAGACTGAGTCTTAGCCATGGGCCTCCAAATGACCACATGGCCCAAGCTGCCATCATGAGCTGGATGTTACCTGACTCAACAAACCGCACATTTGGGTGTGTCCCGCAGCATGCCACCATCAGATGGAAGTGGGAGACGTGAGACTGGGCATGAGCAGACCCTAAAGGCGCAAGTAAGTCACATGAAGAAATGACCCCATGGCCCATAGTCCCTATTCCTGCCACAGTGCCTTCTCTCTCCCCGCCTGCACCCATGGCCTCGTGGTGCATTCCCTGTGATCAATTGACAAGGGTAAAAGAAGAGCTCAAAGTCTGGTTTATAAACAGTTGGCAATCTGCAGACCCCTCCCGAACGTGAACAGTAGCAGCACTGTGGCCTCTGTCTAGGACATCCTTGAAAGACATGGTGAAGGGAAATCCTCCCACTGGGCAGGACTTGAAGCACTGTACCTAACTGCAGTACCAAATCATTTTGCTCAGGAGGACAAGCGGGCAGATGTGAAGTTATATCCTGATTCACGGACTAAGGCCAATAGTTTGGCTGGTTGGTCTGGGAAACATCCATGGAAAGAACATGATTGGAAAATTAGTGACAAAAAAGTCTGGGGAAGAGGTATATCAGTATATCTCCCCGTACAGGTGAAAAATGTGAAGATATTTAGATTCCAAGTCAGTGCCACCCAAAGGGTGACCTTAGCGGTGGAAGATTTTAATAATCAAGTGGATAGGATGGGCTATTCTTTGGGTATCAGTCCGGCTTTTTCCCCAGCCACCCCTGTCATTACCCGTCGGGTTCACAAACACAGTGGCCATAATGTCAGGGGTGGAGGTTTGCATAGGCTCAGCAATATGAACTTCCACTCACCAAGGTTGACAGACTACTGCTGAGTGCCCAGTCTTCCAGCAGTGGAGAACAGCACTGACTCCCCAAGATGGCCCCATTCCCCAGGGTAATCAGCCAGCTATCTGGTGGCAGGTCGATTACATTGGACCACTTCCCTAATAGAATGGGTGGCATTTTGTTCTTAATGGAGTAGACACTCTGCATATGAATTTACCTTTCCTGCACATAAGGCTTCCGCCAAAACTACCATCTAAGGACTTACAGAGTGCCTTCTCCACCATCATGATACTCCACACAGCATTGTTTCTGATCAAGGAACTAACTTCATGGAAATGAAGTGAAGCTGTAGAACTATGCTCATGGAATTCACTGCTCTTGCCGTCTTTCCCACTCTTCTGAAGTAGCTGGCTTACTAGAGCAGTGAAGTGACCTTTTGAAGACGTCATTTACAATCCCAGCTAGTGGAAATACCTTGCAGAGATGGGGCAAGTTTCTTCAGCAAACTGTATATGATCTGAATCAGCCTCCAATATATGGTATTGTTCTCCAATAGCAAGGATTCATGGATCCAGGAGACAATGTACCACTCTCTATTGCTCCTGGTGACCCTCTTGCAAAATTTTTGCTTCCTGTCCCCGTTACCTTATACTCTGTTGGCCTAGAGTTCTTAGGAGACACAATAATGATTCAGTTGAACTGGAAGTTAAGACCTCCCCCTGACCACTTTGGACTCTTCATGCTTGTGAATCACTGGGCACAAAAGGCTGTGCTGTGCTGGCTGGAATGATTGAATCTGACGACCAAGTGGAACTGGACTGCTGTTCCACAGTGGAGCTAAGGAAGAGCATGTCTGGAAGACAGAAGATCCTGTAGGGTGTCTCTTAGTATTGCCGTGCCCTGTGATTGAGGTCATTGGAAAACTGCAACAACCCGATCCAGGAAGGACTACTAATGACCCAGACCCTTTGAATGAAGGTTTGGGTCACCCCACCAGGCAAAGAACCATAACCAGAGGAGATACTTGTTGAAAGTAAAGGAATACAGAATGAATGATGGGAGAAGGTAATTTTAAATACCAGCTACAACCACAAGACCAGTTACAGAAATGAGGACTGTAGTTGTCATGAGTATTTCTTCCTTATTTGGTTGTAAGGTGTGTGTGTGTATGTGTGTGTTAAGCAAGTATCTTTGTTTTCTTCCTTCTTTATCCCTTTATCATTTAACATAAGATATATTGACTTTATATCATAGCATTTAATTATTGTGATGTTTACAAAACAGTATTTAATTACAGGATCTAAAGGAGCAGAGCAAACTTCAAGTAAGGACTTTGCATCCTAGGGGTGCCTGGGTGGTTCAGTCGTTAAGCGTCTGCCTTCGGCTCAGGTCATGGTCCCAGGGTCCTGGGATGGAGCCCCACATCGGGCTCCCTGCTCAGCAGGAAGCCTGCTTCTCCCTCTCCCACTCCTCCTGCTTGTGTTCCCTCTCTTGCTGTCTCTGTCTCTCTATAAAATAAATAAATAAAATCTTAAAAAAAAAAAAAGGACTTTGCATCCTCTCCTGGGGAAAGGGTTAGTGTATTTTCAGTTGTACACAGGATAGTTGTATCATGTTAGGTGGAAGTGAGTTCATTGTTGTCTTGGAGATGAAGTATGGTTTAAGGAGATGTGTATGGGTGCCAAGTTGACAAAGTATAGACGTGTGATGGTTAATTTTATGTGTCAAGTTGGAGGGTGTTGTTGGATAAGATTAACATTAAAATTGGTAAAATTTGAGTAAGCTTATTACCTTCCATAAAGTATGTAGGAATCACCTAACCAGCTGAAGATCTGAATAGAACAAAAAGACTGACCTCCCAAAGAAAGAGGCAATTCCCCAGAAGACTGCCTTCAGATATCATCTGTACCAGAGTCTCTCCTGGGTCTCTAGCCTGCTGGACCACACTGCAGATTTAAGCTTGTCCATCTCCATAATCATGTGAGCCAATTTCTCATCAATAATATCTCTTTACCCCGCCCCTCTCTCTTTCATCTTTCTCCTGGGTCTCTAGCCTGCTGGACCACACTGCAGATTTAAGCTTGTCCATCTCCATAATCATGTGAGCCAATTTGTCATCAATAATATCTCTTTACCCCGCCCCTCTCTCTTTCATCTTTCTGTACACACACGCACATGCTGATACACTCTGTAGGTTTGTTTCTCCTGAGGACCCTGACAAATAAAACTATGTATATCCACAGGAAGTATCAGTCTTTGTTATCAAGCCCCCTCCTCCAAAGCTGCTCCCCAATGGGTCTTAAGTATAGTACAGACCATCAGGAGTTCATTCTCCCTTATTAGCTGGCTCACACATCAAAATGTGGAAGCACATCTCCTTCCTTATGGATTCACCTTCTAGCCCTTCCATAGCCAGGACTTGTAACCACTCTTCTTGTGTCTGCTAATTCACTTTCCAAATCTCAGCCAGAGTGCAATTTCCAGATCATGAGTGTCCTTGTCAAAACACTTAGATGGCATATGGTTTTCTTCAGGCTCAGTTCTGAGCATGGCTCATGAGATTCAATGAGGTGGGACCTCTGGCCACTTCCTCTAACCACATTCACAGGCTTGGAACTACTTGGTGCTGGGATAGTCATTGTCCAGCAGCCCTCCAATGATGGTTCTCCTTTGAGGGTGTGCCGATTAGGGTTCTCCACAGAAACCATAAGAATAGAACATATGTAGATATTAAAAAGGCATTTATTATGAGGGACTGAGTCACATAATTATGGAGGCTGAGAAGTCTCACAGTCTTCCCTCTGCAAGTTGGTACCCAGGTGGGTCAATAATTCCTGTCCCAACTTGAAGACCTGAGAACCAGGGGATCCAATGATGTAAGTCCCAGGCCCAGTGCTTGTCCAAAGGCCCAAGAACTAGGAACACCGGTGGCTGAGTGCAGGGGAAGATGGATGTTCTGGCTCATGCAGAGAACAGATTTGACATCCCTCTGCTGTTTTGTTCTATTCAGGCCCGGGATGGATTAGATGTCGCTCGCCTGCATTGGTGAGAGAGGCCTTCTTTACTCAGTCTATTGATTAGAATGCTAATATGCCTGGAAAGGCTCTCATAGACATACTCAGGGATAATGTTATACTGGATATCTGGCCAAAGCTTAGCCCAGTCAAGCTGACACATAAAATTAACCGTCACAGAGGGAACGTGGTAGTCCTCGATTTTGCTCACCCCTCATTTCCTGAAAAATTTCTCAAAGCTTCATAGTGGAAGAGCTCCTTGTTGTGCTCTCTGGCAAAGAATGTCTTTCATTCAACTTTAAACTTCATAGTCAATAGTGTCTGGCATTTAGATGGTACTAACTAAAGTTTTATTTATTGAATAAGTAAGAGAATTTTATGCTTTCCTCTAATTATGAGTAGCAAAAAAAAAAAAAAGCCTACTGTAGTCAAATGGATGCTTCCTTTTTTCTCAAATATTGAGCATGAGAGGTTCAGAAGACATAAAGAAAATATTCATTTTGGGATTCAGAAAACATATATTTATAGTATGTTAAATAAGTCCTCAGGTCTTAGGTGTTTTTTACGTGCATTAATATGAGAAATTTTCAAATGTAACTCTTCCTTTGCTGTTCTACTAAGTTTACGTGCTTAAGAAAAATGGCCTGAGTTTTCTGTCTGAGTTTTGTTCTCTTATTTTTTTCTTCCTGCCAAGGAGATTTAGGACACATAAATCATTAACGGGTGTTTTTATATATCCTGGTGGTCAGTGATGAGAGAGTTTAAGGTAACATAAATCCATTTTGTGGGTGTTTATAGGAGATACTTTCAGAGTGTAGAATTCAGTACAAGTCCTATGGACGACCTTCAGACAAAGCATGCTTTGAGCGTGTGCATCCAGAAACAGAGTCCCTTTTTACTGCCTACTTTTAGGAGAGGAGCATCATCTAGAGCTGTAACTCTTCCATTTCACATTTACAAGATTTGTTATTCTCCTACTTAGAGAAGGAGTAAAAAAAAATGTGCCATCTGCCCATCACTGACATCAAGAACAGAACAAAGTAGTACAGTAAAAATTTTGAGATCATTTTGTTCAGAAATAGAATTAAAACTTTAGTTTCATCTATTTAAGAAAACACTAAATTCCTATGTAAACAAAACTGATAGAAATCTATTACTTGACATAATAGCCTAATTGTTCATCATATTCATTCATACCAATGGTGAGATATCCTTGCTTTAGTTCCGTGGGTTACTGTACTACTTGAAGGTATAAAAACGTATTTCCTTTAAAATGAATAAAATGATACTTTTTACTGATTTGATCTCTCATCACTGCTTGGTATGTTCACTCTCTCTTAATGTAGCAATCCCAAGGCATATACTCGAAACACTCATTATAAGATGAAAAGTCTAAAAAGGGGGGAGGAGGATTATACCATTGTGATAATTCCAGAAAAGTAATTCCATTTTGCAGAAAGGAGGTGATAAGTTTAATGCCTTAAAATATTTCTATTTTATTTCAATACGATCACCTAAAAATGGCCTGACAGCAATATGTAATTCAAGTATCAATAAAAATTGAACCATACTTTTACACTTTAATATAAAATCAATATAAATCCACCTTTTACATGACAGAAACATCTGCATGGTTATAACGGCAATAGTTCCTATGAGAGACCTCTCTCTCTCCCTCTCTCTCTCCCTTTCTCACCATTTCTGTTGTTTTATAGAAATAAAGATACTGTAACAATAAATAAAGTGATTTGACTGACACGTCAGACAGCTCAAGCCATGAGCACATGTATTTGCTTATAGTGGTCATTTGCTCAAAAATTGTCCTATATGCCACTCTAGGAATTGGGTACATCCATGAGCATATCATTTTCTTCAGTGATCATAGAATTTGGCCCTCTAGTGCAATCCAATTTTTTTTTTTTAAAGATTTTATTTATTTATTTGAGAGAGAGAGAATGAGAGAGAGCACATGAGAAGGATTAGGGTCAGAGGGAGAAGCAGACTCCCTGCCGAGCAGGGAGCCCGACGCGGGACTCGATCCAGGGACTCCAGGATCATGACCTGAGCCGAAGGCAGTCGCTTAACCAACTGAGCCACCCAGGCGCCCGCAATCCAATTTTTATATTAATATCTATTAAGATTTTATATGGACAAAAAAATGTAACTGCTGTCCTATCTCCATGAAGGCAACACAACTGCTGAAAAATAAAGAAACGAGCAAGCAAGTATAAACTAGCTGTTAAAAAAAAATTCAATGATTTTATTATTAATTATTATTATTATTATTATCCATTATTTTGGGTAAAACATGGCTATGTTTCCTTTCTACCAGTATAAGTGGTGTGAACTTCTGGTCTCCCTATAAGTTACTTTAGAAAGGCAAAAAATAAACAAGCACCGTGCAGCGAAGTCGTTACTGTGGACTCTGAGTTAGATTACCTGGGCTCATGTCCCAGTTCTGCTCTTCATAGCTGTTGAGGAGGATGTGACCCTGCCCTGATCCTCAGACATCTGAGCTTTAAAATGAGGATCCTGCCTCTTCCCTTCACCACTGTGTCTATGAAATGGAGTTTCGTATAAAGCATTCAGAACAGCTCTAGTGCGCAATATGTGCTCAATAATAGTTACCTATAAATGTCAACATTAATATTATTAGTGTTTTACTTGCCTTGTCTGCTTTGATATTGTGCTTTTTATTGCTCTCATGGAATGAATTGTCATTTTTCAATTTCTTGGAAGAAGGTCATACAATGTTGGAACTATCTGTTCCTTAAAAGTTGATGAAACTCAGCTATGAAATATTTGGTGTTTTCTTTATGGGGTGATTTGTAGCCATTGATTCAGCTTTGTTAATGGTTATGTGATTTCGAGGATGTTATATTTTTCTAGAAATGTTCCTGCTTTGTCAAAGTTGTCAACACTGCGGACATATGTTTTCTTATTAAAGTATTAATATCTGATGGACCTATGTGATTTCCCATTTTTCATTCTTCATATTAGTTAATTTTGGACTTCTTCTTTTCCTTCTCCTCCTCCCCCTCCACAAAATTCCTCCTTCTTCAGTTCCTCTTCTTCTTCCTCTCTTTTCTCCCCTTCCTCCTCCTCCCCTCTCCTCCCCCTCCTTCCACTCCTACTTCTCTTCCTCCTTGTCCTCTTCTTCATTTCCATCAACCTTGGTAGAGGCTCGTCTACTCTATCAATCTTTGTTTTCTTAATTTCCCTTGTTCCCGTGACTAGTTTTTTTATTTAGTTAATTAATAACCTCTCTTTTCTCTTATAATCAGCTATTTTGAGATATATTCTTATTTTTTAAACCTTAAATTTATGCTTAGCTCATGAACATTCCCTCATCCTATTTCCTTATATAGTATCTCATGCTACTGCTCTCCTTTATGCATGGCTTAGCTGGGCTCGACAAGCATTGGTGTATTCTACTGGCATAATTTTTTAGTTACAATTTTTTTTTTGCATTTCCATTGTAATTTCTCCCTTTGTCTATGCTTTATTTAAAAGCATGGTTTTTTACCCCTTTACAGTACAGAGATTTTCCATTTATTCTTCCTTTAATAAAATTCTAATTTAATTATATTATGAACTCATTAATATAAAATCCTTGAGTTTTTTTGCCACTTGGCATACTGCCGAGTAAGAAGTTAAATTTTGTAAATTTCACATGGGTGCAGGGTTCTATCTCTATTCTAATAAATCAAGACTTTTTAATTTTGTTAGATAAAGTATCTCTTTCCTAACTAAAGTTTAATTACCTTGAACTTTCAATAATTTAAAGACATGAAACCTCCCAATTTGACGGTGGATTTGTCAGTTTCATTTGCCACTTCCATGTTGCCTTATATTTACATTATTGCATTTTTTAGATTCTTAGTGCATTTATCCCATAATGATGTCTTTACCGTCAGTCTTTTTTTTTTTTTTTATCTGTACTTACTACAATGCAGACCTGATATTAATATACACCTGAGGTTTTCTGGGTTTTGTTTTTTTGTTGTGATTACACACACACATACACACACACACGTTGGTTTTTAAACTTTCACGTCACTTTTTAAAATGTATTACTGAAGTATAATAGATATATAATCAAGTCTAAAGCTTGATACATTTTTCCATACTGAACACATCCATGTCAGCAACATCAAATTTAAAAACAAACAAACAGAACACTACCAGCATCCCGGGTGTTCATGTTTTGCCCCATTTTAATCACTACCCACACTCCAAGGTTACTTTAGTTTGCCAGCAATTGAAATTTATATACATTGAAGCACAAAATGTATAGTCTTCTGTATCTGATTTGTTTAACTCAGTGTTGGGATTGTGTGTTCCTCAATACTGTTGATTTTCTTCATTTTTATGGATGAATAGTATTTCATTTTGTGAAAATACCTGAATGTATTTATCTAGTCTAAGGAAATGAGAATTTGTGTAGCTCCTAGTCTGGAGCTATTTAACATGATACTATACATTTTACATTTTACATTTATCATTGTACATGATACTATATATTTAACATGATATATGATACTATACATAACATTTGGTGATCCTTGTACTCATGTGTCATGGACGTCACTTAAAAATACTATCTAGCTACATTTTTCCTGCACCCTATCTGAAAATCTGCTTTTAACCTCAAGTTGGACCATTTATATTCTCAGTGCATATAAAGAAAAAGGAAAATTATGTATATATGTTTTATTATCTTTGTTGCCTTTTTAAAAATCAGTTTAACTTTGTTTTCTTACTACAGTTCTTTCCTCAACTGGCTTGGAAGTAATTTACTCCATTTCTCATTTCTATTGTTCCAGTAGATAATTTTGAAATTTTAATGTTTACTTAGAACATTTTAAGTCCTCATACCTTACAGTATTAATTCTGTTATCTTAATTCTACCCTAAATATTATCATTGCCAATATTCAGTATCTGTTTAAATTTACCAATTTTTTTATCCATCTTGAAGGGTCATTTTTCTTCTTAGGTTCAAGCTCTAAATTTGTAAAAAAAAAAAAAAAAGGTTTACTTGTATTACTCTGAGGATATCCTTATTTCACTTTGTCTCTTGGAAAGTTGTTTTGCTAGCTATGCAAGTTCAAGTTCACAGCTGTTACCTACCTGCCTCTTAAAGATGTCACTCAATCATCTTTGGCTTCTACTGTTATTGTGAGTGTGTTGCTCATCAAATTGATGTTTCTTTGTAAGTGATCCATGATTTCTCAGTCTGCTTTAACTAACTTTGTTTCTTCTTTGATATTCTGTTTATATTTCTCTAAAAATGTCCAAGATTTTCTTCCTTCCTCCCTTTCTCTCATACCTTATGGTATACATTGTACTTGTGAATTTGTATTTTTTTAAATCATTTCTAGAGCAGTCTTAGTCATTCATCTAATCCATTATTGTCTGAACTCCATTCTCTGTTACTTTCTTTCTCTCTCTCTCTCTCTGGCACTCCTACTTAGATATCAGTTTGACTTTGTCTTTCCATTTTATCTCTAAACTTCTAATTTGTATGTGCCTCTTTTTTTTTAAATTATGTTCTAGATAATTTCCTTACCTATATCTGACAATCAATTATTTTTCTCATGAGCTCTGTGCCTAATGTAAATGCACCATTCGAGTTTAGAGTTTTACAAATTTACATCTTGTATGTTTTGAATGTTTTCAGTTATACTTATTTTATATTCTGTGTCTGATAACTAACTCTGTTACTTATGTTTACTCTCTCTCATGGTGGTTTCTTCCCCTGTGTGTTTGGGATCTTCTGTTGTGATCTCATACTTGGTTGAAGTTAGTTGTGGAAATCCAGACACAACATTTGTGGCTGTTTTATTCTAGGAGAATCTGGATTTGCTTCTGCTGGAAATCAGAGACTGTTACCAATTGGGACCACTTTAGCCAACTTGCAGAATTTCTAATTTATTATAAAAATGTCAATTTCTCTGTCAGCTTGCTATTAACCCAAGGCTTAGTCTCTTGTTTAGAAGTTTCATGTTGACATTTGCTTTTAGTTTTAATTCAGATCATTTTTATGGGATTTCCTCTACTTTGTGCAAGCCTATAGATACAATTAAATGTGTATTATGTGAAGCATATATAGCTGTTTTTCAGGATGAAAGGACTTCTGAATATATTGATATCTTGTTTTCTATATTTGAAATGGAAGATGTCAGTTTAGTGCTTTTGAGTGCAATATAATTTTTATTAGATGTTTCATTGGTGTCATAGAGTGATATCACAAGAATTATTTTTACTATAGATTCCTAATTTTAAAAAGGTCATATGCATAAGTATACCATTAAAGACAAAGTAAACATTATTCTTTCAGGAGGAGATGAAAAATTAATTATATAATAATGGGCATAAGTTCTTCTAATGTGTAATTCTTATAAAATGAATAAATAAAAGTAGTATTCATTGTCGCTGTTGCAAAGACAGATGCTGGCCCAGCCTTCTGTGTGTTCTCACACATTTCTCAGTCCTATTGCTGTTGGGCAGGACCAAGTGACATATTGAGACCAATGGGCTATGGAAAAAAGTAACACATGCCCTGTTCAGGAAAATGCATGAGACATCTGATCAGACCCTCTGGTTATTTGTTCTTCTACCTCAGTGACAATATACACCTTGGTCTAGCCTTCTGGAGCCAAAACGTTAAAGAAGTTTGGATTGCTGAGTCACCTTACTAAGAGCAATGCCCTAGATTACTGCTCAGACCTGCAGACAATTTTCACCATAGTGGGATTAGACATTGAGATCTGAGACTTGTACAATTTGAGGGAAATAATGTGTCCATAAAACAAAGAAAGAAAAAGAGGAAGGAAGGAAGGAAGGAAGGAAGGGAGGAAGGAAGGAAGGAAGGAATGAAGGGAGGAAGGAAGGAAGGGAGGAAGGAAGGGAGGAAGGAAGGAAGGAACGAAGGAAGGAACGAAGGGAGGAAGGAAGGAAGGAAGAAAAAAATGGAATTCTCTCTTAGACATATGTTAGTGAAAATATAAACAGAATACATATATTAAAATAAAGCAAAGTTAATTGAAGTAGACCATGAGAAATGATAGATCACTTACTAAAAAATGTCAATTTGATGTGCAACAAATGTATAACAATAGAAACAAAAATATGATTGGACAACATCTTCAAGAGGCAGTGCGGTACCAGCTGTGAGGAATCACTATAGCAAAGCCTAGCTTTACCTGAGCAATACAGTGAAGCGTGCAGTCAGGAAGAATTCCTAATAGAGTTTCTCACTCTTCACAGAAGAGTTTATGCAAACTTTTTTTTCTGAAATGTGCTATATTCACAATCAAGTTCTTCATCCTCCTTCCCCATGCCCAGGCTCCATTTGCACGCAGGGCAGTGGTCTTATGCAGGAGTCCTCTGTGGTGAGTGGGCTTCTGGTCATCCATGGAGCCCAAGGCAAGCTACTTCAGGACTTCCATCATCGGCTTTGTCCTCTGGCATTTATAGTAATACGACTGTGTGAGGCTGAAAATGGTGATTGTGTAAGGCACACATCAGAGTGTCCAGCATGAAATGTTCTCAGAAGAAAATGGCAGCTGGTATTACCCAGATGTTAGTTGTTCCCATGTACACACTTTGTAGTTGTCCCGGAATAGATTTTCTTCAAAGAAAAAAAAATACATCTCACCCTCACCAGTGAAACGTGAAGCTCTTACTGAAGAGAAGATGGGAGAGCCAAGGGTTAACAGCAGGATGCAAACACTTCACTTGGAAAGTCCTGATCAGGCTGCTTTCCACATGGCTCCTCTTCCACAGTAACTTGGAAACATGGCCACCCCTCTCCCTGGAGGTGTTGACAGCCTCTCCACTCAGGTGCCACATTATTGGATCTTCTCACTGGGGCTCTCCCTCTCTCTCGCCAGGTTCTTCCATCTGATATCCCTATATTCTGACTTCAATATATGAACAAACAAACAAAAACAAACAAAACAAGAACTTTCCAGATTTCTGGCTTGAGCTCCAATATGTAGAAATTTGGATGTGTCACCCCTGCACTTAACTTATAACAAATAAAACACACAAAAAAATAAAACTAGTTTTTCCTGACTCCTACAGAGAACTGAAGTCACAGGACAAATCACCCTGACTCTGTAGAGAGACAGGGCAATCCAGGGAGGCACAGATGAATTCTGCTTACCTGGAACCATAAACTTAAAGGAATGCTTAAACCATAATTTTCATCTATTGCTGAAGACTTAGTGTAGACTAACATGAGTGAGAAACTCACTCCTGGGTGATGGAGTCATCGACAGCTCCTCACGATCTCTTGGATTTTAACTCTAGGAACTCCAGGTGGGTCATGCAGTGAAGGGCCAAGATTCTCTCATGCCTCTGGCAGGATGAAGGGAGGGGTAACCAACGAGAAATTTTTCAGAGTGCTTCATTTAGCCAAGGCTTAAAATTTCTACCTAAGCCTTACTCCTCTGGAGGAAGGATATTTAACTATTCTTGTCCCCTATAGCTTCCTTCCATCATGTAAGTGTTGGGGCAGAAGGAGAAGAAGGGAAGCCGAGAAGCACATATAAAGGTCACAGTGCAGGACAAAGGTCCACTTATTGAGATTTAATAAGATGATAGAATGCTTCATTCCCCCATATGTGATCATCACATCCTCAGGGCACAGGTGTAACAGTAGATTACTATTAGAAGAACCACACAAGACACACTCTGATTTCTGCAGAGTTCTTAGGGTAGTCCTAAGATAGTGCCACAGGGACACTGGAGGAATGAAAACATCCGGCACGTGCAGATACAGGAAACATGGAACGGAACCACAGTAGAGCCCGATTATACAGACCTCACACTGAAGAATCTCTGCCTCTGTTTCTACTACTGATACTTCATGTCCATCTGTCAACAAAAAATTACAAGGCATATTAAAAGACAAAAAACCAAAAAACAAAACAAAACAAAAAAACCCAAAAGAAAAACAGAGTATGAGGGGACAAGGCAAACATCCAAGTCAGATTCAGACATGATACAATTTTTGTCATAATAAGACATGTAATTTAAATAATTATGTTTAATATATTAAAGGCTCTATTAGGAAAGATGGAAGGGATAATGAAAGATGGAAGGGATAATGTTAAGAGAGAAAAAAGAAACTCTAGTAAAGAATTAAAAAGAAATGCTGGGGGGGCAGGGGGAAAGCTGTAGCATAAGTAAAGAATGCCCCAGATGAGCTCATCAGATACTGGAAACCAAAAGGGAAGAGCTGTTGAGCTTTATGGTAGGCAACAGAAACTTCTCTCACTGAAATACAGAGAGAGAAAAAGAGAGTGAAAATGTAAGAACAGAACGTCTAGGAAATTTTAGAAAATTTCTAATGTTTATGTGTATTTGAAATACCAGAAGAAGAAGAAAAAGAAAACAGGGCAGAAGAAACATTTGAAGTCATAATAGCTGAGAATAGTCCAAAATTAATTATAGTTATAAAACCATGGTTCTAAGACTCTCAGAGGACACTGAGCAAGATAAATACCAAAAAGATCTCTACTAGGTATATTATATTCAAACCTCAGAAAGTTAAAGACAAAGAAAAATTATTGAAAGAAACCACATGAAAAAAGTATCTTGCCTATGGAAAAATGATATAAATTACATGACTTTTCATTAGAAACCATGCAAGCAAAAAGAGAATAAAATATTTTAAAAGCAAGCAAAAAACCCCAAAGACTCCAGCACACAATTTTCTACCAGCAAAATTATCCATCAAAGGTGAAGAGGGGTGCTTGGGTGATGCAGTCAGTTAAGCATCTGACTCTTGGTTTCAGATCAGGTTATGATCTCAAGGTCGTGGGATTCAGCCCTGTATCAGGCTCCATGCTCAGCAGGAAGTCAGTTTGAGGATTCTCTCTCTCCCTCTCCCCCTGTCCCTCCCCGCC
>NW_022589747.1:6460999-6511387 GCF_004348235.1 Phoca vitulina | reverse complement strand
TTTTTTTTTTTTTTTTTTTTTTTTTTTTAAGCAAAGAAATACATTCTCAGACAATCAAAAACTGAAGAAATTATTGCCGGGAGACCTGGCTCACAAATAACATTAAAATAGTCTCCTCAGGGAGAAGGAAAACAGTATTGTTCATAAACTTAGATCTTCAAAAGAGAAAAAGTAAGAGAAAGAATAAATAAAGGTATTTTTAAAATTTTTCTTATTCTTAACTCACACAAGGAAAATAAAATAATCTGATTATGCTTATGTTGATTAAAGAAATTGAATTAATAACTAATAATTCTCCAGAAAAGAAAGCAACAGGCACAGGTGGTAAATTTTACCAAAATTTTCAGGAAGAACTGATGCCAATTATCTGCAAGCTGTTCCAGAAAATAAAAGCAGAGGAAATATCTCTTAATTAATTCTAAGAGGACAGTATTACTCTAATACTTAAACCAGATAGAGACATTCTAAAATGGGAGCACCACAGATAAATGTATCTCATGAACTGAGATGCAAAAATCCTAAACAAAATTTGCCAAATCAAATCCAAAAATATAAAAAAGTATTGTACACCAAAAAAGGGAGATTTATAACCCACATGCAGAAATAAGTCATAATTTAAAAATCAATGTAATTCTCTGCATCAATAGGCTATACTGATTTTAAAATATATATGGAAAAGCAGAAATGCAAAAGACAACACAGTACAGAAGTAGAGGAAGGGGAAGAGGAAGAGGGAGGAGGAGAAGGGGAGGGGGACGGGGAAGGTAAAAGGGGGGGAAGAACAGGGGAGGAATGAGGGAGGGAAAGAGAAGGGAGGGAGGGAGAGAAGACAGTTAGGGGGTCACACTACCCAATTGCAAAAGTTACTAGAAGATTCAATGATTAAGCATTGTTGTGTTGGCAAAAGAATAAAAACACAAAGGGGATAGAATAGAAAGCCCAAAAAGAGACCCATTATATAATCAACTCATTTTTTGACAAAAGAGCAAGAGGAATTCATTGGAGAGAGCGTTTCAACAAATGGTGCTGAAGCAAATGGAAAACCGCTTGCCAAAAAATGAACCTTGACACAGACCTTCCTAAAAACTTTCATAAAATATTAACTCCAAGTAGACCACAGACTACTGTGAAACACAAAACTCTAAAACTTTCAGGGAAAAAAAAAAAAAAAAACATAGGAGAAAAATCTAAGTGGCCTTGAGTTTGGCGATGCCCTCTTAAGATATGCACAAAAGGATATTAAAAAATTGATCATTCGGACTTCATTAAAATTAAAAATATTTGTTCTACAAAAGATGCTGTTAAGAAAATTAAAACAAAACAAAATTATTTTGTCTGGGAGAAAATAATTGCAGAGTAAGGTATTGGGACAATAAGGTAATAGGACATATATCCAAAACATATTAACTTAAAACATTCTTAAAATTCAGTAATAAGAAATCAAAGCCCAAGTAAAAAATGAACAAATATACCAACAGGTACCTCACCAAAAACAATATACAGAGAAAATAAGCATATGAAAACAAGCCCTTAGGAAATGGCAAATTAAAATAACAATGAGACAGGACCACACATCTATTAGAAGAGCTAAAATCAATGCTCAGTGTGATGGTTAATTTCCTGTCAACTTGGGTAGGTCACGGTGCCCAGCTGTTTGGTCAAACACTAGGCGAGAAGTTGCCATTAAGGTATTTTTAGATGTGATTAACATTTAAATCTGTAGCCAAGTAAAGCAGATTTGTCTTCAAGAATTGGATCTGCCTCATCCAATCAGTTCAAGGCCTTGGGAGCAAAGACTGCAGTTTCCTGAAGAAGGAATTTAGCCTGAAGACTGCAATACAGAAACCCTACCTAAATTTCCAGCCTGCTTGGCTTGCCCTGCAAATTTGACTCAAGATGACATTAACTCTTACTTGTGTTTCTAGCCCACCTGCTTGCCCTGTGGATTTCAGACTTGCCAGTCCCCACAGTCATGTGAGCCAATTCCTTAAAATAAATTATTTCACCATATATTATACACACACACACACACACACACACACACACACACATTGGTTAATGTATATATTTTATTGGTTCTCCTTCTCTGGAGAACTGTGACTAATATTCCTGGCTGAACCGATTGATGACAAGTTTACGAGGTAATAGGAACTCTCGTTCATTTTTGGTTTGGATGCAAAATGGTTCAACTACTTTGGAAGACAGTATGGCGGTTTCTAAAAGACCTAATGTGATGAGGGAACAGAAGGAAAGCTGAGGACAAAGCTGAAGCTGACTCCCCACAACCCTCTCCATGGGACACATGTGACCTTCCTCAGCACTCCTGGCTGCCCTAAAGGAAAAACAAATAGTTGACTTGTAGAGATCACAATCCTGCAAGACCTGAGTCTCCCTCTGTTTGCAAATGTCCCAGTGATTTACAAGGAACAAGCTTTCTGTTCAATAGCGTACCAGAAACCCATAACTCAGTTTCCTGAAGCCCTAACATCACCCTCCCCTCCATAAAACTGAGGGAGGCTGAGGCAGAAGGAAGTGTAAATAAAATTGAATTTCGTTTAAACCTGCAGCCCATTCATAAGGACATGTGATAGGAAGAATGTAACATTCCTCCAGGAAGCTCTCAACTGTCTTAACTGTTAATGACTTAATAGAGAGGTAAACAACCTTTACTTGAGAATAGCAAGGCCTCTGGTATCCTGTGAGTCTTCTTTAATATATGAAAGTTCTTTCTCAAAACCTCCCTCTTCCTGACCTGCCCCAACCCCATAGTATATAATCATCTACCCCTCACAACCCCAGTGCAGGAGGTCTTTCTGCTCCCGGGGTCCTGTCCCTGAGCTTTAATAAACCACCATTTTGCACCAAAGATGTCTCAAGAATTCTTTCTTATTCATCAGCTCCAGACTCCACCCCACTGAACCTCACCTATATTCCAAAAACCACATCAAATGTCGTCTTATCACGTGATTCAGCAATTATAAGCATTTACCAAACTGATTTGAAAACGTATGTCTTCACGGAAACCTGTAACCAAATGTGTAGAGCAGTTTTATGGATAATTACTAGAAACTGGAAGTAACTCACATGTCCTTTAATAGATGAATAGTGAACAAATTATGGTTCATCCATACATAGAATATTTGTCCGAAATAAAAAAAAATTGTGCTATCAAAAGACATAAATGAATTTTAAATGTGTATTGCTAAATAAAAGAAGCCTTTCTGAGAAGATTATATACTGTATGATTACATTTTCATGACATTCTGGAAAAGCCAAAACTCCAGCAACATACGGAGAGCAACAGCTTGTAGATCTCTGCTGACCTGCTCCCAGTTAAACTGGTGAAAGTATAAAAAGCAACCATTTAAAGCCTCTGGAAATAATCCTAAGGACAGCAGCAAAGGAAGAAACATCAATTCCAAAAAAAAAAAAATCTATGACATGTCAGCAAGAGAAGTGAGAGTTTGTGATATTTGAGTGAAGCCACTCTCTCTGTCTTGAATCCCAGGTCTACCAGGCAGGGACGTCCCTCCAGACTGTGGCAGCAAGAGCATGGAGCTCCCAGTCCCCTCAGATCCTTTCTTCATTGAGGACACACAACTCCCACGTTTCTCATCCTGCTTGCAGCAACCTGATCCTGAGGGGAAGTCCTGGGTGAGTGTGGTCAAGAGACGGGAATCTCTTCTGCCCACCCCCAAACTTATGCAAGAAGGTCTCTACCTTGAGGTGGGGTAGAGGATAGAAAACAGATGGCAAAGCAGATAGCTTGATTTTTCTTCCCCAAGAAATGACCTTTATTTGCAAATGTGTACGGAAAAGTTCAAACCGAAGAGTAATCTCAAGAACAGTGGAGGTTGTAGTGAAAGGCAACTGGGGGGGCATTCCTGGTTTTAATGAAGATACAGCCTGGATTCTAGACTGTTCAGCCTGAAGGAGAGAACTGGGTAGAGCAACTGGGAGGAGCCCTTCTGGTGTCAGAACGAACATGAAAATTAGACCTCAGAAATAATTGCTACCCAGAAGTCGCAGTTTGATTAGATATGTTTGTAGAACAATGTAGGCTCCAGGGCATTGGAGGAACCAGCCAAAAATATAGCAGGTGGGTGTAGTCAGGGAGAGAGAGAGAGAGAGTCCTACCAATAGCACTGCCCTGCCAGGGAAATTGTTGGCATACACAGCACTGTACCTCCTTGAAGAGCCACATCAAAGATGTAACACTGGGATTGAGGCAGAAGGGAAAGGGGGATGAGGCAGGAATCGGGATTGGGAGGTAGACTTCATTAAAATTACCCAGCCAGTTAGTTAGAAAGTAAACAAACGAATAACAATAAAAATCTCCTGGTATAGGGAGGGATCCAGTAACCAGAGCCGATGCAGTATATTACCTAAAATGCCCAGTTTCTTAAAAAAAAAAAAAAATCAATAAAATAAAATAAAAATCTCAAAAAAGCCATTAGAGATGTGTTAACAGAACTAAAGGAACACTAAGCATGATTATATAAGTAAAATGTGAAGACAGCATTGTATTGAATAGTAGAGAATATCAATAAAGAGACAAATTATGGAAAGAAACCAAATGGAAATTCTGGATTTAGTGTAACTTTAAAAAGTACAGTAAATCTCTGGAACTCATTTCATCTTTCAAAACTGAAACTCTATACCCATTAACAAAACCCTATTCCCCTGCAACCGCAGCCCCTGGCCATCACCATTCGACTTTCTGTCCCTATAATTTTGACTACTCTAAAAACTCATATAATTGGAATCATACAGTATTTGTTTTTTTGCAGCTTATTTCACTTAGCATAGTGTCTTCACTGAGGCGTATGTCAGAATTCCCTTCCTTTAATATTAATATTAATATTAATATTAATATCACTTAATATTATTCCATCATTTATACATACCACATTTTGCTTATCCGTTCTTACTTGGATAGACACTTGGGTTGCTTCCAGCTTTTATAATTGTGAATGATGCTGCTATGAACATGGATATACAAATCTTTCTTTGAGACCCTGTTTTCAGTTCTGAGTGTATACCTAGCAGTGGAATTGATAGATCATGTAGGAATTCTATTTTTAATTTTTTGAAGAACTGCCATATTGTTTTCCACAAGTGTACCATTTCAAATTCCGTGTTAAAGGGTACCAATTTCTCCACATCTGTGCCAACACTTGTTATTTCTTCTTTTGTTTTGTTTTTGTTTTTGTTTTTTTGCTTGATTGCTTGTCTGCTTTTATAGTACCCATTTTAGTGTGTATGAGGTGGTATCTCTTTGCAGCTTTGATTTGCATTTTCCTAATGATTAGGGATGTTGAGCATCTTTTCATGTAATTGTTGATTTGTGTAATCTTCTTTGAAGAAAAGTCCTTCCATGTCCTGTTTTTGTTTTTGTTTTTGAATCAGGTTATTTGGGGTTTTTGTTGTTGTTGAGTTTTAGGGATTCCTTATATATTGTGGCTATCAATACCTTATCAGATATATAATTTTCAAGCACTTTCTCCCATTCTGTGTGCTTCCTTTTACTTTCAACCCTTGTTGAAATCATTTGGCTACATATGTGAGGCATTAATTCCAAGCTCTCTATTCCATTTAATCTGTTTATATGCCTGTCTTTTTATCAGGGCCACACTGTTTTGATTACTGTAGTTTTGTAGGAAGTTAGAAAATCAGGATGTATGAGTCCACCACGTTTGGTTTGTTCTTCCTTTTCAAACTTATTTTGGCTATTTGGGATCCCTTGAGATTCCATATGAATTTTAGGATGGGTTTTCTACTTCTTCAAAAAACATTGAGATTTTTAAAAAATCTGTAGTATTGATATATTAGTAATAATCAAGTCTTCTAATCCATGAACATCTGCAATTATTTATATCTTCTTTATTTTATTTTTTAGCAATGTTTTAGTGTTTTGTAGTTCTCATTGTTTGAGTTCTCCCTTGCTTCTGTTAATTCTTAGGGATTTTATTCTTTTTAAAGCGATTGTAATAAAATTACTTTCTTCATTTCTGCTTTGGATTGTTCATTGTTAGTGCATAGAAATGCAACTGATTTTTGTGCGTTACCTTTGTATTCTGTTACTTTGCTGAATATGTTTAGGAGTCCTAATAATTTGTATATGTGTGTATGTTTGGGCATGTGTGGAATCTTTAGAGTTTTCTACATCTAAGGTCATATCATCTGTGAACAGAGTTGATTTTATTTCTAAGCTTTTAAATAGAGATAAGTTCATTTTAAAATTTCCAAAATTATTCCCTAGATTTTTTTTTGTTTTTCAATTCTCATGGACTCTATTTTATTGAGAATGTAGCCACCAAAGTCATTGTCTAAAAGAAAACTCTGATCATTCCTTTCCTCTGCTCATAAACCTCTAATGCCATCCACTAACTAGAGATTCAGTTTCAAACTCCTGAAAGTGTATAAGATCCTTTCCTCCAACTTTTTTTTTTCCTAGATTCACCTCTAGACAATCAAATCATGTGTCTGAGGTCCCCATCAGCCCATATTTCTTATTCCTTCTGCCCAACATTTCATGTTCTTTTACACCATTGTGCTTTTCACAGACATCACCTTTTCCTGGTATTTTCTTTTTGTTTATTTATTTTTGTTTTGTTTTGTTTTGTTTGTTTTACTGGGGAAACTGTATTTTGTACTGCAAGATGCAATGACAATGCAATCTAATCAATAAACATTTCTAACTGACCAGAGGGAATCAGTGGCTTTCCTATCTGAATTTGCATAGTAATGTGTGCAGACCAGTAGATGAACAGCAGTTACGTTGTAATTCAATATCCCTTATTTTCTGAAAAAAGAAAAGAAAAAAATGATAAGTTTTAAGATGAAGAAATTGAGTTAGTGAAGAAAATTCACCCATTTTTAATAAAGGTGAATTCTGGAATTTTTATTGACATTTTGTATTACCCCACCACATTATTTTATTTCCTACTGAGTTATATAGCCTCAAATTAATGTAACATTCACTCAACGAATAGATGATATTTTGTGGGTAATTTTCTGGTGCTCAATACACAAAGGGTCTCATAGAAGTGAACATTGTTATTGGAAAATATTTACTAATACAATGGTTCATGATAAAAGATGCCATTTCTTGAGTCTACTGATTAAAAGCCACTCTGGTGCTTTGTATATACTTAAATTTCACAGCCACATTCTCAAATTGTCCTCATTAACCCCACATTTTAAATGCAAACTTGAGAATGAGATAACTAAATAAGCTGCCATTCATGCTGATTTTTTGTCAGCCTTTGGAACCTGCAGTCTTTACCAACACGTGCTACTTAAAATTAGATGAACTGAAATCCTTGGTGCATGTGTTTTGCTATAACATACTTCATAAAAATAACTTAAAAATGACAAGGCATGAATAATCCTTATCCTACAATTACCTTTAAGATATTTAGAGCTGGTAAAAATGTTGTGAGAGCTCAAAGGAAAAGAGGTACAAACTGGAATACTCCTAGGACCTTTGGGACGCTGACCTTGGGAAATTTCTCTCTCATTCTCCTTCCCTTGTGTGGTAAGCTTACAATTGTCCTCTGCTAATGGCATTCTCCAGAAATCAGAGTATACAGTCATTGGTAGACCTGGAAACACATTGTCCATGCTTAAATATCTCATGGAAGAAATTTGTAGTTTCTAACTAGTTTTCATTCCTGTGATGAGGGTCTACTTTCCAAAGCCCTCAGTGGGTTTGCTCCTCTCCCTGCTGACTCTCCTCCGGCACTAAATGGTGCTTTTGTGGTTCCTTTTACATGTGCTTTTCCAGGCTCAACATCTCCCACCCTTTTAATCCTTCTTCACTTTGTCTTTCTGCCATCTAATCACAGTAAAACAAACCTAATTATCATTGAACCCTCCTGTGATCAGAAATAAATTGTAAGAGAAAAAAACTATTATAGTCTGATCTGCTTAAACATGTTATTTTTTTTGATGGAAATAATCTTATAAAATAGTATAAAGGTAATTAATGATCATTTAACTAAGGTTATGTAATAACGTGGCTGGTTTATGACTTCAAGAACCACTATGCTTTTAGTAACAATGGGCTAAGAAAGAGGGCTAAACCTTACTCTGGATTTTTAATCTCCAGAAAACTGCTTTCTCTTTGAAGCAAAAGTCCTCTGAGCACTATAGGATCAGGCTGGAGCCCTGGGAAAGAAGCCTGGGAAGGACTGACCCACTGTGCCTCTAGGTAAAACATTGGTAAAGCTTATACTACTTTGGGGGTTTTATTAGGGATCCATTTATAAAGTTCTATAAGCTCTTTTATTTTTAGTGCAGTTTTGCAGAACTTGCCTGTGCTAATAACAAGGAAGGAGAGCCCTTGTAAATTACTTTTATTCTCAGTTCTTCATATTTCATAGTAGCCTGTTCAACACTAATAATTCTAAGACAGATGCTCAATTATTTTGCCATGAACAAAGTCAGAACTTTTGTGACTAACACTCTGTCTCATAAACATGAATTAGTTTAAATTGTAACTTCAAGTCTTTGTTCTAGAGATTCCAGTTAGAATGCACCGACCATCACCTTTATCCTTCAAATGACTCATCACATAAGAAGTACTATGTAGAATTTACTCCTTTCTTGTCACCTTCCATGTGCTCCCCAACCTTAGAAGTTCTATCTTTCTGCTATTTGATAAGAAAGCAAGAGCCTACTTTTACCCGTTGGAATCACACCATTGTGTGGCGGCCCTCAGTACCAGCGTGCTGTAGGATATAGTAAGAACGGTTGAATAGGCATAAAAAGTATTCGATTAAAATTTGATTACTAAAGCAAACTGACTTAAAATTGCCTTTGCCAAGCTTTTAGAGGTTTGAATTTGAAAGTAAATTTGTTGCTGGCATAGTCTATCTGCCATGGAGGGAAATATTGAAATGCTTAACATTTCCTAGCAAATTGGCTTAGAACTGTGTATTATTTTAACTCAAACTTCCACCCTTTCTACTTGTTTAGCAAGTACTTAATATTTGCTATATAAATAAATGTATGTATATATAATCTTTGCATATATATAAAGGATAAAGAATGCTCACATAAATGAATTCTAACAAATATTCCCCCTTGCACTCTGGTAAAAATCTTTGAATTAATAACTATGTAATTACAAATCCCCATCAAGTCCTAGGGAATACTGATCAGTTTGTTTAATAAATAATCTTTCTGAACCTATAGAAGGTCCCTCATGACCCCTCTCCCATGTCGGTTCCTACCCTTCCATTTTCTTACAAAATGATAATGACACAAAATAGCTTGCCAAAAAAATAGGTCATTGAGGCTAAGAGAACTATTCCAAATTTGGGGGGGAAAAAAACTAAAATATGTCATTGTCAAATTGGGGCAGTGTTTAACAAGCCCAATCAGGGATTATTTTATCTCTGGTTTGACTGTTACTTTCTATTTGGTTACATTCTAGACACTGTGAAGTTACATATTAGTTTGTAGATTTTTGTTGTGTGCAAATGGTAACCCTGGAGGTTATGGGTTTATTGCCTTGTAAGACATTAATCTGTTCTGCATCTATCTAATGTAACAATCTTATTCTAATATGATTTTTAAAACAAAAAGAAACAAAAAGCCCCACCAGTTCCTCAGATATTGTATTCTTTCCATATTTGTAGAAAGGGAATGCTTTTAACTATTTTGAAATTTAATTTTGACTGTGATTACGGTCATTCACACTGATCTCCCATGGTCAGCTATGTGGAGTTGACTCTACGTGGCCATCGGGGATGGAATTAAAGATGGCTGTGCTGTCAGGGTCTTCCCTGCAGCAGATGCTTGCCGTCAAGCTATGACATCCTGGCCCTCGCTATTCCTTCTGAAGGAACACAATAATACTTTGTATAAAGAGACATTATCCTACTACCTCACCAACCAGTAAGCAGATATTGTGTGCCTATCATTAAATGAACACTATAGACAATTTTGAGAAAACAAAGCAACAATGAATATAATAGATTTCAAGGAATTATCTTGTGAGTTCATTTTTCAAAGGCACTCATCTATTTGCCCTAATCACCACCCTTTTTAACACACACATACGTCCATACCACCTTTTTTTTTCTTTTCACTATTTAAAAAGAGAATAAGAATGTATTTAGTACTTTTTTAAAGGCAATTTTACCTTTTCTAACAAACCTCTGTATTTTACTCTGTCTGTAAGAGGATGTGCTGTGATATATTCACTCAGTCCCTACTCTGATCACACCCCTCACTTAACTAACATAAGCCTGGCTTAGGATTCAAGGAAGAAGTGTGCTTCCTGATTGCATAGAAAGCAACCTTTGGCAATAGGGACAGAAGTCATCTCAGTGTCCATCTTGGTTTTCCTTAGAAAGTCAGGCACTATTGAATAATCTTTGTTTTAGTATTTTCCACTTTTTGTCTAATTTACATAAATGCATCCTTGGAAACTACTGCTGGTTCTTTATTTTTTATTTTTTTTAAGATTTTATTTATTTATTTGACAGAGCGAGATACAGCGGGAGAGAGAGCACAAGCAGGGGGAGCAGGAGAGGGAGAAGCAGGCTTCCTGCTGAGCAGGGAGCCCGACGCGGGGCTCGATCCCAGGACCCTGGGATCATGACCTGAGCCGAAGGCAGACGCTTAATGACTGAGCCACCCAGGTGCCCCACTGCTGGTTCTTTAGAGCTGTGATTTAACTAGTCTGTGACTTTTGGTTCTGGTGGACACTCCAGGGACACACCCTCTGCGTGGCAGAAAGAATTGCAAATCCAAATGTCCTGTATCAGCAACGAACTTGCCAGGTTTGAGGAACAGGGAGGTTAGCACATTGAAGAGTGATAACTGAGAGGAAAATGGCAGGAGCTGGGTTTGGAGATCAGATCACATAAGATCTTGGCAATAATGGTGAGTTTATTCTAAGTTCAATGAGAAGACCAAAGAATTTTAAACAAGTGCATGGGATAATCTATTTTATGTTAAGATAAAGACAGACTAATCTGCTTTAGTGTTGCCAGATTTAGCAAATAAAAATACAGAACACATATCCCATACACTATTTGGGACATATTTATACTTAAAATATATTATTTGTTCATCTGTTTCAAATTTAATACATTGTCCTGTGTTTTATCTGGCAACCCTCTACTGGTTCTGTGTGGAGTGTATCATAGAAGGGAAAGAATAAAATCAAGGACAGTTTGAAGATTAGGATGATAATCCCATGTAAGAAATGGTAGCAAAAATGATGTTGGTTTGGGGGATTTTGGTGGATATGGAGAGAAGAGATTGCAGGGATATTTTGTAAGCAGAGCTGATGGTGTTAGAGTAGGTAGTTAGGTTCTAATAGGATACCTGGAGGTCAGCGACGACGAAGTCATGGCCAGCTATGGAGAAGATCAGAGGTCTGTCCTGGCAGCACTCCTTAGAAACCAGATCACACGAAACAGGCCCAAGATGGAGGTGCCATGTCAGGAAACCCCTGACCAAATTAGGAATAAAAAGCACCAAACTCTGCTTCCCCTCCCCAAGTAATAATAGTCAGCCCCCTAGTTAACAACTGCCGATAAAAGATGGAAACCCAGACCCAGGGAGGAAGCTCATTCTCTCTCTCTGTCTCTTTGTCTCTGTCCTCTGTCTCTCTCTCAATTGCCTGCCCTCACATCTTGAGAGTGTACTTTTCACTTTAATAAACTTTACCACATGTGTTGCTCATCTGCTGTGTTGCATGTCTGTCCTTGAATTCTTTCTTGTGATAAGACCAAGAACCTTTGGCAATATTCCTACAGGATGGGTTGGGTCTAGACCTCAGGGCCCAGGGTTTCCCCAATTTACTCAGCAACATGGGACTTACTGATAAATGTATTTAGAGATGATTCATATGGGATTAAAAATGGAAATGAGAATTCCACAGTTCAGTCTTGATAAACTGTATGTAAATGTTGTTCTACATACCTTTGATTATTTTATATCTTTTTCGGGGACTCTTTGTTCACAAAATGCACAATTGATCCATTGAAGTTTTAATTTATTGTATTAGGTACTGATCCTATATTGCTGGGGTTTTCAATAAAAGAATAATGCCTAGTACATAATGGAATTTATATACAGGATAACAGAATGCTAGACAGTAGCCCCTATTTCAAAGACAAGAAGAAAATTCAAGTTGGTAGTGAGAGAAAGTTGATAGAGGGAACCTGTTAGTCTCTGGAAGCTGCCGGTCTTGGGGGGGGGGGTGGTCCCAGGCCATGGAATAGAGGGCAACAGAGACCAACAAGAACATAGAAATCTGAGCAAGTGGAAATCAGAATCAGTGAGTCCTTCTAGCAGTCCATCGGAGCAGAAACCAGAAGACCTGCCCTCAAGAAAGAGGTTCTTCAAGAACTGTAGAAGCTAAGGGAACCCTAGATTTAGAGAAAAGGTTCAGAGTTCATGCTGGAGCAATAGAGCCAACCTGGACACAGATGACCAAGACCAGAGGCAGCACTGCCCCTCACTCACGTGCCTATGTGGAGCAGGACCACCCATCTACTGTGTCTGTTTTCATATCAATATAAATCATGCAAACACACCAATAAACAAAATATGCTCTACCGATATGGTCACCAGAAATACGTTCTTGGTGACAAAATTAACTAATGTCTGTTAAGCTAGTTTTCATGAATGAAAATGGGTAAAATATTAAGAGGATAGCTGGAATATTGCCTGGGCCTTGATCTTGAAATGAGCTGATAATGATTGAATGAATAATAATTAAATTAAAGACATTCATAAATCATCTTATTTTACCTTTATTCCACAAGATTTATTTTTTATCCTCATTTCAACAAATTCAACAATTATGTAATTACAATCAATGTGTTCACATTATTTCTGTGATACTGTCAGTAATGAGCCAAAGAATTTAAAATCTAAGTGTAATTGTACTTAAAGTGAAAATAATGAGAATATAATTCCATACAAATAGAATTAAATAGAAAAATAAGAAGTTACAAGTATTTTCAAATTATCCAAGTTATATTTCTTCTAAAACATTCATAACTGTCTACTAAAATTAAAATTCAAGCTTTGGCTCTTGGTTAAGATGGAGTAACAGGGACTGGATAAGCCTTCCTACCTGAAACAAAAAATCTACATTAAAAACTGGTTTTGAAGACACTGGACATGAGGTAGACCAAGGGTAGTGATCCCTGAGAGATGAAAAACACAAGAGGCGAGGCTGCAGTTGCCCCCTCCTTCCACCAGGAGAGACACAGGGCAAAAGGATGTGGAGCTGGGCATGGTGCCTGGGGAGGAGTATCCAGGAGAGCAAGGCAGTGAAGTTCTCACCTTACAAGATGCAGAGAAGGGAGTTTCACAGACAGCGACCCTCGGCGATCCCTCTCCTTTATTCAGCTCAAATGTGAGGAAGCTCTGCCTGTCCCAGGAAGGAACCATCCAAAAGGATGAAAGGTAATAGACCCTGGTTCTCACACAAACCTGAGAATGGTGTTTTGGTGCTCTTTTCCCAGCAACCAGATGGGAAAACCTCAGGGCTTGCGACATACTGGGTGTGGAGAATATGTTTCCCATGGGGAAATGTTTGAAGGTGATTAATCCATTCTTGAGAATGGTGATGGTTTCATGAATATATGGATGTATATCTTTCAAAACTTTTCAGGTTGTACACCTTAAATATGTGCACTTATTGTATGTCAATGGTACCTACAGTTTGCCTTGAAATTTACAAAGTAAATGCAAATTATTATCAATCAACACGTGAATCTTAATTTAAAATATTTACATACGCCTGGGATGAATTATGTTTTAAAAACAATTGAACCTTAAAAATATTCTTATAAGAATAAAGCTTTTTTGTCCATGTCATTGTCAATGAGAGCAATCAGTTTCAGGGTTCACGTACAGCATCTAAGCTCAAATATACATATGAGTTAGGAGAAAATGTAATGGCTTCATCTTACAAAAAGCCCTGTGCTGACTCCACATTATGTCACCAGTTACCTCCAGAACTGTAAACCGGAACAGAAAAAAAGCAGAAAATGGACTCCCCACAGGTCTGGGAACGGAAACCCCATTATGCAAGGATCCCTGGCGTCCCTGTTTCCTAAGAGGGAGTTTCAGCAAGTTCGCCAGCTGGTGTCTCCTCTAGGTTCTGTGGCCACCCATACTCCCCTCACTTGGAGTCAGTGTCCTACCTCAACATCAGCGGCTTCCTGGCCTTTGGCTGCCCTCAGCTGCTATTTCAAAGACCCGGGGCCATAAGAGTATTAGTCAGAAGACAGAACACCCAGAGGGGCAGTTCTTCTGTGCCAGTGCCCAAGGCAAGACCCTCGGGAAGGACCGGCATTCAGTTCTCTAGTAAACTTACTTTTGGTATGTTTATGATAAGCAGGAGCATCTAAGGCACAAAGCTGGGGGCATGGCCTCTCTCGCTGGGTTAGATGGACAGGGAGGCCAGAAGGGCTGGCTTTTTCACTCAGTGCTGAGTTACATAAGCTATTTCTTTCCTTTTTTTCTTTTTTTAAGCTATTTCTCATAAAAGACTTTCTGAATTTCCTCTGGTTAATGGCCAGGACCTAGGATGAGACGATATAGGTTAGGAACAAGTAGATCCACTTGCGGATAATGGATATTTCCAATGGAAAATGAGAGAGAAGGAGAAGGAAAGGCAGATATTTCTCTGAGAAGTGCATTAGTGTGGTCTGCATAGAATATCCCTGGCCCCAGTAAAATGATTATATTTTAGCTCATTGCTTAAAATTACCAAAATAATGTTTTTCTTTTAAAATGTGATTTCACAGGAGGTACCAGTTTACATGGTACCACTAACAGAGAGATCCTGAGAGATGCTCCCTGATTAAAGAAATCCCTGGACCCTCAAAGGAATGTAATTATGCAGATTTATGTAAATGACATGCAAATCACCTTGTAAATAAAGTGTGCAAGGGATGAGAGCGATGCTCCCAAGCTGTGACTTGTCAGTCTAAAGCTGTTTAGTGGAAAAGGATGCAAACCCTGATGCAAACAAAAGCTGAATTATGGAGGCTAAACCTTACCTCCTACATCTCTTTTGGAAATAATTGGATTTGGGGGGGATAAGTAGTTATTCTGTCTAACAAGATAGAAACGTCCCCCTGGTTATCTTGAATACTAAGAGATACGGATTTCTGTACTATAGCAACAGCCCACTCAGTATGGCATTGTGTTTTTAGGCATAGTTTGGGAATGGTAGTAATGAGTCTCCAGTCCCTCCTCTTGGCCGTCAACGCTGCAATATTTCTTGACCTTCCCTGGGGCTCAGTTTTCCTGTCTATGTTATTGCAGAGACGATGAAATGGTTCATCTATAAAGCAGCAAGACCAGGCCCCATGCCACACCAAGTGCTCTATGCTTGGTCACAGCTCTTACTTGTATTTATCTCTTTTTTAAAATGAACGTATTTAAAGCAATCTATTGACGGTGTCTGTTGGTTGTACAAGTTTACATAAGAAATAAAAACTGTAAATAAAGGTACCATATCAGAAAAGGCGCTTGCAGGCCATCAGAACCTCTGAGGAAACCTTCACAAATACAAAACAGAGAAAATTGGGTTTCATAAGCAGAAGGAGGCAGAAAGACCAGAGCTGCAAACCCAGAAGCGAGTGCTCAAAGCTCACAAGGAGCAAACACACAAAATCACACATAAATCATTTGAGCCCATCACGCTGTTTATTTCTCCTCCTCCATTGGGTTTTCCCAGTGTCTGCGTTCCCTCCAGGTGCAGCTATGAACATCAAAGGCGGATGGCCAACCGGGGGGTGTGGTGAGTGATGTCTCCTGAGAACCAGAGCTTCATGTGGCTTCAGCCTTTCATGAGTCATGAAGATTAAGCACCATAAAAAAAGACCACCTTGGGGCGCCTGGGTGGCTCAGTTGGTTAAGCGACTGCCTTCGGCTCAGGTCATGATCCCAGGGTCCTGGGATCGAGCCCCACATCAGGTTCCCTGCTCTGCGGGAAGCCTGCTTCTCCCTCTCCTACTCCCCCTGCTTGTGTTCCCTCTCTCGCTGTCTCTCTCTCTCTGTTAAATAAATAAATAAATAAAATCTAAAAAAATATATATATATAACAAAATAAATACATAAATAAATAAAGACCACCTTGTTTAAGAAGGACATACTTTCTTGAGTCCAGAGTCGTCCCTCCTTTGTTCCAAGTGCAGCTTGTCAGGAAAAAAGATTGTCCCATTATAGAAGCAACAACCCACACTGTTTCCTTCCCTCCAGTAATCTAATTACTATTCCATTTACAAATATGAATCAACAGTCAAGGACCAGCAGGTATATGAAGAAAGCAAAGAGCCTTGAGAAATGGGCCAACAGACCCTAGAGGAAACAAAGATAATTAAAGTTTCTAAGAGAGTTTAAGCATATTTTAATTAGTATCCTAAAAAGTACTCAGTTTATAAGATATCCATAACAATAGATTGGCCAGAGTGATTTTGGTCCCACAGCCCCTTCCCCAAGAGACAGGAAGAAATGTCTGAGGACATTTTTTCCTGCCAATCTCTAGCGGCTAGAAGCTGGTGATGCTGCTAAGCACTCTACAGTGTTTAGGACAGTTAAATATGTATGTAATGTAGGAGGGAAGGTTAAACATTCTGATTCCATGGAACTAAAAGCCAAGCCAGTGATAGTGATTTTGATAATAAAAATAAAGCAAATCTCTAATGACTCAGCTCTGAAGAATGAAGATATCAAAAATAAGAGAAGGAAAAATGCTGTCAGTCATGAAGGAAAGATCTAAGGTGTCTCAGATCTTATTAATAAGCACAGAGGCAGCAACAACTGAGGAGAAAAATGTTCTCTAGAGTTTAAGATTGGAAAAGGCTATGGTGTGTCTAGCTTGATTAAAAAAGATGACCCGTATTTACAAAAATCCTTCTGAAACTAAAAATCTATTATGATAATGAAAAAGATAAAATCCTAAAAGGAACCAAATGTGGGGGAGATAGAACAGGATTAGGTGCACTTTACTTTCCCAGAAATTCAAACAAAAGGGATGTTAGACAAAGGGCGATGCTTTTAAAATTACGAGAGAAAATTAGAACTACACTTCAGTAATCAACCCAATAAATTTTGAGGACAAATTAAATTTCAGACATGCAACAAAGAAAAGTTATTATGTAGAAAGCAAATATAGATTTTGAATAATAACTAAAAATCTCTGTTTAAAATCTGAAAATACATGGGGCGCCTGGGTGGCTCAGTTGGTTAAGCGACTGCCTTCGGCTCAGGTCACGATCCTGGAGTCCCGGGATCGAGTCCCGCATCGGGCTCCCTGCTCAGCAGGGAGTCTGCTTCTCCCTCTGACCCTGCCCCTCTCATGCTCTCTCTCTCTCTATCTCATTCTCTCTCTCAAATAAATAAAAAAAAAAAAATTAAAAAAAAAAAAAAAAAATAAAATAAAATAAAATCTGAAAATACGAATATCACAAAATACTGAAAAATAACATTTTCTTAATAACTAAAAATTATGTAATATTTTTTCTACATTTGTTGGGATGCATACTCAATGATTGGTTTGTTTCTATTAAGACTTATTATGAAGCTGAGTGTTTAAAATTGAGTCAAGGTAGATAGGTTGGACGATTTAAGAGCTGTAGAACCCAGAAATAGATTTGCATATATGTAGACACTTGATATATGCAAGGTAGCACTGCAGAGCAGAGAGAAGTAGACCGTCTTCTCAATAAATGATTGGGATCAGCTGGACACCATAAAAAAATGAATCTTAACCCCTCCTTCATTCATATTTAAAAATTAAATTATAGGTGCCTTCAAGATGTAAAGCTAAAAGACAAAATAATAAAGCTTTTTGAAAATATCTCTTTATAACTTTGGGGTAGGGAAATCTTTCTCAAACAAGTCCCCAAAAACACAAACCACAAAAAATAAAGAGTGGATAAATAGGAGTCTATTAAAATTAATAATTTCTACTTATTAAAAATGTTATATAAAGAAGAGTGAAAAAATAAACCACAAAGTGGGAAAAGTATTGGCAACATATATAAGTATAGAAGGCTCATAACCAGAATGTGAAATTAGCTCTTAATATTCTAGAAGAAAAGATCAGAGTCCAAGAGAAGAAAGTTGTCAAGAGATTTGAATAGATGATTCACAAGAGACTATTTAAAAGGCCAATCAGCATACATAAAAGGTCAATCAGCATACACATCTCATTAATATACAGGGAATGCTAACTAAAATTTAAAAATGCAGTGAGACACCAGTTCAAACCCTTCAGAATATTTGAAACTAAAGATTGACATACTCAGTGCTGGTGACAATGTGGGGTAACTTCATGCACTACTGGTAACTTTAATCGGAAAACCAGTTTATATTCTAAAGTTAAATGTAAATACACCTATGTGCTAGAAATTCCACTTCTAGTTCTGCATACAATAGAAATACTCCTATAGCAAGAGACACACTAATGAAGTCCATGGTAACCTTATTCATATAGCTAAGAATTGAAATCAAACGAATTCCCTCCAAAAATAGATTCAGTAAATACACTTTTATTAAAAAGCATACAATTGAATATAATCTTTTATTCCAAAATTTTTAAATCAATACAGTTTTTCCTTTGCAGAGTTTTATCAGGTCCTCAACAGTTACCAGGAGCAATTCATTCTTCTCACTTGGAATATAATTTATCTGACCCAAGATTTGGCTTCCTTCTGGAAGACACTAAATCCCTTGAAACCTGTCCCTCATGATGTCTTTTCCGGGTCTTCATTTATCTCTGCGACTTGCACTGAACATTAAGTAGAAAGCTACATTCTCACGTCTTTAGCACTCGTTGCCATCCCCAATTCTAGTGTTCCAATTTGTTCTTGTGCATTGCATTTGCAAGAATGCAAATAATTTTGGGGCGCCTGGGTGGCTCAGTTGGTTAAGTGGTTGACTCTTGATTTTAGCTCAGGTCATAATCTCAGGGTAGTGAGATCAAGCCCCATGTCGGGCTCTGGGCTGGGCATGGAGCCTGCCTGAGATTCTCTCTCTCCCTCTGCCCCTACCCCTGCCTCCCTCTACATCTCCCTCTCTCACAAAAAAAAAAAAAAAAAAGCAAATAATTTCTACTCATTCTTGATTATTTTATTTCTTGTAATCCTTTTTACTAAGTCTTTTTTTTTTTTTTAAGGCTTATTTGGGTTCAACACATGCAAAAACAAAAAACAAACAACAACAACAAAAGAACTTTTTATTTCCTAATTTACAGAAATCTTTAAACTGGATATTCAGAATATCGTTTTTTGAAAGCTGCCTATTGTTTTGACACACAACACAACTGAAAATTGTAAGATTATTTTGTTTTCTAAGACTTTTTGAAAGCTGTCTTCCTCAAGTGTGAGAAGAGGGTCACACCCTTCCTCCCAGGCTACTTTTCATTTTCCCCCTAACCTTGTCCCTTCCAGGTCAGTTTCTTTTTGTCCTACCTCCACTTCTCCACTTTCACAGTTAAGCTTCTTCTTCTTCTTCTGCTCCTGTTCCTGCTTCTTCTCCTTCTTCATTAGTAAATTGAATAGTAGAATGTTTTGGCTTCTGAACAACAGATTTCAAGTTGTTGCACCACTCACGGTTCTTTCTATGGGAGGTTAAAGCCCCTTCCTGCTTGCCACGAAGCCTAATTTTGTAGAGAAACTCATGATTGTCCAAAAGCCGGTGATCTTTAGAAGCTATGCTCTATCATAAAAGACAACTTATGTTGCCTTTTTGAAGTGCCTGAGCTAGGAAATATGAACGGAGTTGTCAGTTATCAAAAGCTGAGCCATGGGAAGTCAAGTCCACATACAAGATACAGTTAAGATTTGAGGTGGTTCTCTTTCCTTTCTATGCTTTGCAAAGCAGACTGACATGGGTAGCTCCCGTGACATCTTCCTTCCAATCATAATGAGGTTTAGCAAAAGAAAGGGTTGTGAATTGCAGTACTCATTTTTACATCTTTTCTCCCATGCTCTTCTACTCCTTCTCTCTACTCCTTTGTCTCTGGGTTCCAATAACGATTCCTTCTGCCTTTCCCTTCAGATCTGGGAGGAGGAGTAGTAATGGTCCAAAGTTGTTACTAATCCACTATCCAAATGTTCTCCCATGATTTTTCTGTGTCCTGCCCACAACTTTATCATGTTATTGAACTTCTCTTTAGGCACCCATTTTGAGTGTCTGCTTGAGAGCCATCTGTTTCCTACTGACCCTGACTTATTTCTGAGGGGAAAGAGAAAAAGATAAAGTATATGGGCTGCTAAAGTTAGTGACTACCATTAAGTAAAATAACAAAAATGGAAAATGCTGGTCTTGACAGATTACATTGTCTCCCTAAAAAGCACACAAATCATATTAATATTCTTCCTTTAAAAATAACTCTTGTATGTTGCTTGGCTAATTAATGGCACCATCAGATCTACTGATTTGGCTCACAGCTTTTAAATCATATATATTATTATTTATTTATCTTTTTTTTTTCAGGTAGTTCACCTAAGTCACTTGAGATTTTTCACAATATGTACAATGCAACATGCATATCCAGATGCTTATTATTTTCCTAGGGGCTGGGGCTTCTCTTTAGAAGTTGTATAGATTTTCAAGCACCTTTATTCTGTTCAATTATTCAGATGATTCCAGTATTCCAAATATAAGAACCGTAAATATGTAGAATTATTCTGGCAGTCAAAAAAGCTGCTTTAGCTATCAGATAAGTAACAATAGTGTAAAGACATTGGACCTTATAATCCATTTCAAATTTAACAGCATTTCCCAACTCTTGTGGACATTTGCCAAGTTACTAAGTTATTTTCTAAGCCATCTCTAATCTAGGGTTACTAATGAAGGAAAACCAAGACTAGACTCCTGTTATTAGAGATATCCACATTGCAGTCTGGTGAGCAATGGGTTTTACTTTTCAGATGTAGCAGACATGTTTGCTTGACTCTCTAAGATTGTTTTATGCTAACATCAGTTTTTATTTAATATAAAAATATGTTCCATGTGAAACATAAAATAAGTCAGTCCAACAATAGCTTTGGCTGACACATGCTATAAAACATAGTTGATGACATACAGTCATGTCTTTGTGCCAGAAAGCAGGTTTTATAGCATTATCTCTCACTGGCACCCATGTGAAGAAGAAAAATGATGGCCAAATAGAAGAGAAGCTAACTTTTTTTTTTTTTTAATGTACAAATCTACCTGTTTCTATAAATCCAACTTTGGAATGTGTCCCCTAAGTATTGAAGCAATAAGTTTATCTGCATACATTTTTGCTGTAGTGCTTTAAATAAATTTGCTCAGTAAATTATAATATAACTGACATAAGATCACCTTACTCGTGTTGTTCTTGTCACATACTATAACATCACCTCCATCAACATCTCTACATGATTGTGTTCTTTATGTCTGATCTACCTTGGGTGTCATTTTTCATTCTCCTAAGGGGCCTATTTTTCCTTTTTTATTATTTCATTAGGATAGCAATATCCTTTGGAAAAAACCACATCCTAATCCTATTGGACTCTTGAGTGAAAATTAATGATTATGGAATAACTTCAGAAAGCATTAATGAATATAATCTTGTTTGTAATTTTATTTTATTAATTTTCTAGCTTAGTTCAGAATAATGTTTAGAAAGAAGAAAAGCATATCTTTCTGACCTCCTGAATCAATCTACAATTGATCATTGGCTACTTTAGAGCATGTTATTGGTGAGACAACCAGTTTTGTGGTAATAATAAAGATCTAAGTAATATAATTTTCTTCTTTGAAAAAAATATGTTTAAGATAATAGGATGACCCTACTAAATACCTGCAACAATGACATAATTTTTTTTAAAGAAAGGTCCATATCTATCTGTCTACTATCTATCATCTATCATATGTCATCTATCATCTATCTATCATCTATTTATCTATCTACCCACCATCTCTCTATGTCTATATCTATCTATCATCTATCATCTATCTATCTTTATTATCTCCATTTTTTTAAAACTTAAAACAACATTCAGTTCAGTGTTTGAAATAGAACCAACACTTAAACTTTTTTAGAGTGTGAAATAAGTGAGAAAAATATTTGGTATATAATGCATTTTTTATGACAATTATAAAAAAAATTCTGAAAGAGTATAATTTATCAAGATATATCTTATATTCTACAATGTGAGAATCAAGATTCTATGTGAAAATGATTATTTAAATTGCTTGATAAGAGTCTTGATAAGCTGCAATTTGAGAAATTCTGGTAAAACTGACCAAATTAGAAAACTATAGAAGACAAAGGAAAAATTATCAGGCATTTCCACAGAAGAGAATTGAGAAGAGGTTCAGGAGGTGTGGTACAGATTAGCAATGTCCATCAATTACTGAAAGTAAATATAATATTTTTTAAAGTAATAAAATATCTCATGTTTCATAAGACTATGTGAGTACTTTTACAATATAAAGACACAAAGAGATATAAAACATTCAGAAATATCAATCCAATAAAAAACATGAGTCAGAAGGGCTCCTGGCTGGCTCAGTCAGTAGGTCCTGTAAACTCTTGATCTTAGGGTCGTGAGCTCAAGCCCCATGGTGGGCATGGAGCATACATAAAACAAAACAAAATAAAACAAAAACCATGAATCATAAAAGTATATACCAAAATCTATGCACATATATGGAGATGTATGACCTAATGAGTATAAGAAGGCAGTCTACCTGCTGGGTCAGCTGGGAGCTTGGAAAACACAAATCACTGCCCCATCACCTGGGTCCCTGATTCAGTTGTCTTGAAGAGGACACACTGAGTGCTGTCACGGTGTAGAAGCCAACTTGGTTGGTCTCTGCACCTGAGTCTCTTCGTTCTAATTTTCACAAATAGGATCATTTACACTTCCTGGGCTAACTCAGTGCTAATTGAGGGCCTGGAACCAATTTTGCTTTATAAATAAATGACAGGGTGTATGGATATTTATGCCTGTGGTTAAACACAGTAGCTTGAACTCATGTTTATATCTGTATTCTCTCAAAATTTCACTGGAAGGAATAAAAGTGTTAAACCCTGAAGGAGAAGAAATACCCATGAAGATTACAGCCCCAAAGATATCAGTGCAATTTGGGAGACAGTAAAGTGGATGGAAGATACGAATCATCTTAGAAAACTACAGGAAAGTGAAATCTAAGGGCACGTCATGGGGAAAGGCAGCAGGAAGCACACTCGCAGAACATTAGCAAACCTTGGGAATGGGAGGAGCAACTTTCATGTGGAAGTTAAGGTTGCTGATTATCCCTTACTAAAGGAAGATTGTCTGGGGGAGGGGCTGTTAGGTTCTTTGCCAACTCATAAGGAGCCAGATACCCTCCACACTAATGGAGAAGGAGACAGGACTTTGCTGGGAATTTGAATTAGACAGACTGGGTCTTGGGCACACCAGGCCCAAAGGCAGTTAGGAACAAAGGTGAGCTTCTGCATAATAATAAATGGTGGTAACACCAGCCTTTCTCCTCCTTGTCTCCTAGGACAGTGGAAGCTAGGACTATAGGCTCCAGAAACCATCATGGAAGATTCTTCTCTGGTTAAGTAATTGTTTCAAAAGAAATTTCTCAAAAATACTGATAATTTTGAGTTTCCTCAACATAACAAATTTGGCTTTGCCTCTCACACTATGGTAAGGACCAACATTTGGCCAAGCCGATTATGCACACACTTTCCTGTGTGCTTCTTAGCACTTTTTCCCACAGCATTAAAGAACATGCAGTGATCATCAGAGTAGGAAAACACTTCTACTATAAAGACAGGGGCCAAAACAAAAAATGCAAGCAAACAGCACCCAGAGCATGCAGAAAAGGCAACAAAACTTAAAAAAAGAAAAGAAAAAAGCCTATTAAAACCATCAATAACATATTTCATCCAAAAAACAAAATGCCATTAAAAGAAAACATAAAATAAATCCCATAAAGTGTAAGAAAGAGAGATTGGTAATTAAAAATATGACAGCAGGAATTAAAAAATGTGCTCGAAAGAAAATTAAAGTTAAGAAAATCTCGTAGAATTAGACAATGAAAGAGACAGAGAAAGCCAGTTGAAGATGTGAGATAAATTCTATTCAGGAGATTAAATACCCAATGATATGAGCGCTGGAAGATGGAAAACAAGAGAAGAACAAGAAGGGAGTTGTCAAAGAAATAACAGCGGAAAACTGATCATGACGGAAAGATGAGAGGGTAGATTGATGGGATCGACCAAGTTTCATATAAATAACAAGAAAAGGACAAATCAAGGGATTAGAGGAAGAGGAAAAGAAACCATCTTCTCAGGGAAAGCAAGACAGGATTGTTGGGCTGTGTCGAGCAGCAATTAGAGATCAGTGAGCCCGGCAACACCCGGCTGCTCATAGGCAGATGCAGCACAAAAGGAGGGGTGGGGTCATTGTGCCCTGGATTTATCACAGAAGTCAGAGATATATGACCTTTTAAAGGCAAGAACGTTGAAGAAGTTTGGAAGATCATGAAATTCAAGTTGTATACGGAAGAACATTATTTCAGAAAGGCATTGGGAGGTACTGAATGAAGCTCATGAGGTGGAAGGTGTGAAGTGGTGAAGATTTTTAGAGCGAATGTGCCCGATGTGATGACCTGAGAATGGTTGCAAGACTAACGTATGTTTTAAAAATTTTTTATAAAAAAATAAGACAAGCAAAAAGAAAGCAGCATTCACACTACACCATAGCACTATAATTTCAGAACACCAGGATTTTGTTTTAATCCTAAAATCTCCCAAAGAGAAGAACAAAGCAAAATCCAAGAGAGAAGGTGGATAATTTGATTGACATTAGGTTCTTCAATGGCAATGCTGGAAGCAAGAAGACTGTGGAGCAAAGTCCTTAAAGTAATGAGGAAACATGACTTCCGATTAAGATATCCATTACCATCTAAACTTTATATTGAATGAAAATATTGCCCACCTACACAGATCTCCTAATATGCATCCCATGAACAGTTTTTCAGAAGCCAGTCAAGGAGGCTCACCTTCACTCTCCAGACGGACACCTTCCAGAGGTCTCAGCTAAGGTAAGAAAGAAAAGGAATCCAGGAGAGGAGACATGGAATCCTGGAGCAGAATGATGGGAGGGAAGCTTTAGGAGAACGGCAGGGCAGTAGATGTAGGGAGTGCTCAGGGAAGAGTGATATAAATGGATGCTTGGTTCCAGGAAAAAAAAAATTCAGCCAATCGATTACTTAAATTATTTGAAAATATTTAAATGCATTCACTGTTTCTTCACTGCTAATATAAAAACATAATAATTTAAGTAAAGGAAAAAATAAGGCAGTTATTAGCTTCAGGTTAGGAATATGCAAAAAGGAAATGTAATTATGGCATATTATTTGGCACAGCTGCAAAAAATATTGAGATAGTCATAATATATCCACTGATTGAGCAGTAACAACAAAAATATATAATTTTATAGGAGTAGAGGGAAAGAATTGTGTGTGTGTGTGTGTGCGTTTATATTGTAGGTTTGCATGTGTATAAAAGAGTTTAAAATTTTAACTTCCCTATCAGAAAGACAACAGAACACATTAAAACTGAAAAAAGTAGCTCTAGAATTATACAGAAATACAGACATACATAGCAAAGAAAACAGTTTAAAATAACTGAAAAAGATTACCTCTAGTGAGTAGAAAATAGGATTGAGAAGGAAAAGGACAGGGAATAAGGTTTTTTGTTAGAATACAGAGAGTGTAATTTGACTTTTTAGATTTGTCTATTTAGTATATTAAATTTTATATCTGATTTATATTTTTATCTTAAAATAAATTAGGGACAAAATAAAAGACAGCTGACTAATAATGTAAACCATTTAACCCTTCTTTATAAAAATTTTATGTGAAATTTAAATGAATCCAGCTTGTTTCGGGGCTCTTTCCCAAACCATTAATGTCATTTCCAGAGTAAAAGAGAGTGAAATACAATTCCCTTAACTTTCTAGAAATGTAAATCCACCTAAAACCTAAGTATGTTAAATGGCCATGTCATTACAACAAGGAAGCTTGTTATTAATCATAAGACCCGGCTTCTGCAGTTATGAGAAATGAACTCATTCTCTATGAGCAATTATTAACTGTTAAATCCTGGATGGCACCTGTGAGACAGACAGTGTGGGTGCTGTAAATAGAACAATTCTATGATTTTTCATTTAACCTCTAAGCAGTTATCTCCTGTGATCAACTGCCTATGGAAAAGACCAGGCTAAGAATTTCATTTAAAATAAATGGCATCTTACCAGATGGCTTTCATTGCAAATAATGTAACAGCAAGGCGCAGAATTCATTAGTGTTGAGAGAAAAGTCATGACGAAGAAAACACAGAAAAGATGGGCAAACGAAATGACATAAAGTCAAATGAATAAAGAGCAATATTTTTAAACTCTTACGCCCTAATTTTCTCCATATTTTCTTATCACTCTTGCAAAGGCTTAATGCCAGGAGAGGGGGGAAAAAGGGTGCAGACTAAAAATGGCTAGAGATAGAGATAATTTTATACATAGTACGAATTATCTTTGTATTTTGAACATTTGGAAAATTCATTTGAAGAATTTTCTAACATGTATTACGTGTGAACATCAGTAATTAGATTATACAGTCATGAGAAGTTTTAATGGAATATTTGATAACTTAGATGCAGTTATTTTCAGAATTTTTAATTTGTAACTTGAAAATATGGAATATTTTCAATATTGTCTTCTTAAGGTCAATTAATTATAATTATTCATATGTGAGCAGAGTATTTTGGAGGTCCCTATAATAGTGAAATTCTCTGTATAAAATTATAGGGAATGTTACTAAATTTGTTTCTCTATCCTTAGATTTAGCATGCTCAAATGTATTTATAAATGTACAAATCAGGGTGCCTGGGTGGCTCAGTTGGTTAAGCGATTGCCTTCCACTCAGGTCATGATACCAGAGTCCCGGAATCAAGTCCCGCTAGGGAATCCCTCCTCAGCAGGGAGTCTGCTTCTCCCTCTGACCCTCTCCCCTCTCGTGTTCTCTCTCACTCTCTCTCTCAAATAAATAAAATCTTAAAAAAAAGGTACAAACCAATCCTTTTTTTTTTTTTCTTTCTTTTAATAGATAGACGATTCTGTGTATGACTCAAACCAATGTTTTCTGGGTCTAATCCACAAAGGTAATGTAACAAAAAATAAAACTCAAACAGAAATATCCTGTAGAGTGAGATGTAATAATAGTTAGGAAAGCATAATGAAGTAGTATTGTTTTAACAGCATCCTGGGGAATGTATAGAATTTCTTATGCAAGAAGGAAGGAGATTATTTTAGGTAGATAGGCAAATAGATGCAAATCTGGAAATTCACATTTAGATCAGGAAAGCATGAGTTTTGTTGAGAACATGAATAGACTTAGGCGTGTTAGAGGAAAGGATTACCACTGGGAATAAATACGTCTGTAAAAAGATATATGTTGACAGGAACCTGAAAAATTTCTAGCAGATGGCTCTCACAGACAAATAGAATCTACATTTGGACTCCTTTTTTTAATGCAGGTCCCTTCTTCATTTACCCCGTCTGAGCACTTGGTCAAGCAAGTGCAAATATTCCTTGGATATCCTTCTTTTTAATTATTTAAAAATCTTAACACTTTAAAGAAAAAGAGGATTAATTGACAAGAGTAGAATATATAACAAATGCACTTAATAGAATGGAAACCTTCAGGATAGGGATGTTGACCCACAACCTCAGAAATAATGTTATGAGCAATAGCATTAACTATCAAATCTTTTTTTTTTTAATGGATGGCATAAATATGGATGGCATTTTCAGATACCTATATTGTTTTATCCTCCTTGATTTGTATTATGTTCTGTCTGGCTTCAAAATTCTATACAGGCCTATTTTCTTTCATTTTCCAACGGACCACATCTTCACTGAAAAACAAATATTTCAATTTGTGAGGGTTTGCAAACTTTCTTTTAGGACATTCTCAAAGGTCAGATTTTACAATATAGGAAACTAGGTTTTCTTTTCTCCTCAGTTTCATTGAGCTATAATTAACAAACAAAAATTATATGTATTTAAGACACACAATGTGATGGTTTGATATATATATATATATATATATATATACACACACATTATTCAGTGATCACCACGATTAAGCTAATTAATATATCCATCACCTCACACCGTTATTTTTTTTTTTCCTTTTGGTGTGGTGGGGTCACTTAAGATATACTTTCTAGCAAATTTCAAATATATAATACAGCATTACTAGTTATCGTCACCATGCTATACATTAGACCCCCAGGTCTTACTCATCTGAAAAAATTGAAGGTTTGTAATCTTTGGCCAGTATGGTCTGGCTTATGGTACATGCTTTTCTCTGTGTAGAAAGACATTTATTTCACTTAGAATAATGTTTTCCAGGTTCATCCATGTTGTCACAAATGTTAGGATTGTTCACTTTTTTATGGCTGAATAGTATTATATTATATTATAGTTACATATATATAACTCAATTAAATATATGAGTCAATATAAATATATCTTATATATTACATATTAATATATATTTATATTCATTATATTTAATATAATTATATATTGTAGTTATATACACACTACAGTTATATCAGTATATATACAATATATTTTATAGTCACTATAATATTACTATTACTAAATATATACCATATATATAAATATATACTATATTTATATCCACATTTTCTTTATCCATTTATCCCCCCACAGGCACGAGATGATTTCTACATCTTGGCTATTGTGAATATTGCTACAGTGAACAGGAGGAAGATGTCTCTTAGAGATACTGATTTTACTTCCTTTGGATATATGCCCTTTAGTGAGATTGCTGGGTCACATGGAAGTTTTATAATTTTTTGAGAAACTGTTCTCCATGATGTTCCATATTGTTTTCCATAATGATGTACTAATTTGCATTTCCACCAACAGTGTACAAAGGATCCCTTTTCTTCACACCCTCACCAAAACTTGTTATCTCTTGTCTTTTTTATAAGAACCATTGTAAGAGGTGTGAGGTGATATCTCACTGGGGTTTTGATTTGCATTTCCAGGATGATGAGTGATGTTGAGCACTGTTTCATGTACCGTTTGGTCATTTATATGTCTTCTTTGCAAAAATGTCTATTCAGGTCCTTTGCCCATTTTTTAAAAGATTTTATTTATTTATTTGACAGAGAAAGAGATAGAGAGAGCAGAACACAAGCAGGGGAAGTGGGAGAGGGAGAAGCAGGCTTCCAGCCGAGCAGGGAGCCCGATGTGGGGCTCGATCCCACGACCCTGGTATCATGACCTGAGCCCCCAAAGCCAGACGCCACCCAGGCACCCCCTTTTGCCCATTTCTAATTAGGTGGTTATCATTATTGTTGTTATTTCCTATCGAGTGATGTCCTTGTATATTTTGAAAATTGACCTCCTGTTGGATATGTGGTTTGCAAATATTTTTGACCTTTCCACAGCTTGCCTTTTCATTTTGTCAATGGCCCTCCTTGATTATAGAAGCTTTTATGTTTGATGTACTCCCACTTATTTATTGTTGCTTTTGTTGCTTGTGCTTTTGGTATCATACCCAAAATCATTGCTAAGACCAAAGTCAAGGACCCTATGTTTCTTTGAAGGAATTTTATAGTTTCAGGTGTTAAGTTTAAGTCTTTAACTCATTTTATTGATTTTTGTATATCATGTAAGATAAGAGTCTAACTTTATTTTTTTGCATGTGGATATACAGCTTTTTCCATTGTGTATTCTCTGCACCCTGCCGATGATTAGTTGATTGTGTGTGCAAGGGTTTATTTCTGAACTCTCTATTCTGTTCTTTTGATCTGTGTGTCTGCTTTTATGCCAATACCATACTTTTTTAAATCACTATAGCTTTGCAGTATAGCATGAAATCAGGAGCTGTGATACCTGCAGCTTTTTTTTTTTTTTTTTTTTTTTAAGATTTTTTAAATTTATTTGACAGAGAGGGAAGGAGAAGCAGGCTTCCCGCTGAGCAGGGAGCCTGATGCGGGTCTCGATCCCAGAACCCTGGGATCATGACCTGAGCCGAAGGCAGACGCTTAACGGCTGAGCCACCCAGGAGCCCCAACCTGCAGCTTTGTTCTTTCTTAAGATTGTTTTGACTATTTGGAGTCTTTTGTAATTCCATATGAAATATAGGATTGTTTCTGAATTAAATTCTGTTTCTGTGCAAAATGCCATTGGAATTTTGACAGGGATTGCATTCAGTCTATTGATTGCTTTGGGTAGTATGGAGATTTACACAATATTAATTCTTCCAATGCAAGAACATAAAATATCTTTCCATTTATTTGTGTCTTCAGTTTCTTTCATTAATGTCTTATAGTTTTTGGTATATAGATCTTTCACCTCCTTGGTGAAGTGTATTTGTAAGTATGTATTCTTTTTTATGATACTGTAAATGGGATTATTTTCTTAATTTCTTTTTCTCATAGTTTATTGCTAGTGTATAGAATTGCTACTTTTTGGACATAGATTTTATAACCTGCAACTATAATGAATTTGTTTATTAGTTCTAATAGCTTCTTGGTGGCCTTTAGTTACCTGTATGTACAATCATGCCATGTGCAAACAAAGACAATTTAACTTCTTCATTTCCAATTTGAACATCTTTTACTTCTTTCTCTTGCCTAATTGCTCTGGCTAGTACTATGTTGAATAAAAGTGGCAAGATTGAGTACCCTTGTCTTTTTTCTGATCTTAGAAGAAGAGCTTTCAGCTTTTCACCACTGCATATGATATTAGCTATTGGCTAGTCATATATGGCCATTATCATGTTGACCTTTTATACCGAATTTATTGAGAGTTTCTATGAAAAGATGTTGAATTTTTCAAGTACTTTTTCCTTGTATATTGAAATGATCATTATAATATGGCTCAGGGTAATCTTTTAGTTGATCTTTTCTGGGGTTTTTTGAGCTTTCTCAAAAACCTGGATGTTCATATCTCTCTTAAGATTTGGGAAGTTTCCAGCTATTATTCCTTTAAGTATACCTGCTGCCTGTTTCTTACTCCTTCTGGGATTCCCACGATGTGAATGTTCATTCACTTGATGGTGCCCTATAATTCATGTTGGCTTTTTCACCCTTTTTCATTATTATTTTTTCTTTTTGTTCCTCTGATTAATTTCAAATTACCTATATTAGAGTATACTGATTCTTTCTTCTGCATAATTAAATCTGGCTTTGAAGCTTTCTACTGCATTTTTCACTTTTATGGCTGTATTCTTCAGCCCCAGGATTTCTGTTATTATTATTATTATTATTATTATTATGGTTTCTCTTTATTAAACTTCTCATTTTGTTCATGTATTGTTTTGCCGATTTCATTTGGTTGTTTATCTGTGTTCTCTTGCATTTCATTGAGTTTCTTTAAGATGATTATTTCAAATTATTTGTCAGGTTATTTGTAGATCTCCTTTTCTTTGAGGCTGGTTACTTGAGCTACTTTATGTTTCTGGCAGTGTCATATTTGCCTGATTCTTTGTGATCCACATAGCCTTGCATTGGTGTCTGTGCATTTGAAGGAACAATACATCTTCCAGTATTTATAGATCATTTTTGGCAGGTAAAGACTTTCATCTGTTGGTTCCATGAGCTGATGGATTAATTACCTCTGGAAGCACAATCATGCTTCGATTGTCATGCTGAATCACAAGGTTTTTGCTGGGTCTGCAGTGTGGTTTGTGATTTCCAGGGCCTTATGTGGGTATAGATCTTGTCTGATCTCTGGGTTGTTGGGACTGCCTCCAGGACATTGTAGGATGATGCCGAGATAAGTGTTTGCTTCAGGATACACAGTTGAGTGTGCAGATAGTAGGCCTGTTACCAAGTGCATGAACAGGTGTGGCTCCTACCAGGTCCCTGGGAGGACTTCTGCTAGGTCACCAGGTGGGTCCTTGGATGGGCAAAACTACCCCTGAACATGGCTGAGAAGGTCTAGAACAGAGTCCCAGCGTCCAATTCCAAGACAGATCTGTACACATGGTTCTGGAGGCATGGATAGGTATGTCTTCCACCAGTCCATAGTGGGCAGGATTACTCCCTGACTGTGGCTAGAAGGGCTAGAGCTAAGTTACAAGGCCATGTAGGATAGAAACCTTCTTCCTGCCAACCTCATAACTATGTTTACATATATAGATCTGTAGATCTATATATGATATCTATAGATCTATATTTGGATAGATGATAGATAGATAGATGATAGATAGATAGATAGATAAATAGATAGATAGATATCTCCTCCCCCCCACCCCATTTTGTCATGAAGGTGCTTACATTCCACTTAAGAACAAATGTAGGATCAGTGCCATGGGAATACAAGCAAAATTTTGGCAGCTACACCAGGACCAACTTTTCTGAGAGTTCCCCGCTGGTGGATGTCTGATACATCCCCACTTTGCTAACACTCTGATTCCTCAAGGTCCCACTGTTCTAAAGAAAAGATTCATAGCAGCCATACTCTCAGTTTTAAAGGGAAAAAAAAAAAACTCTTTATTGATATTATAAAAATTGAATAGAAACAGAAAGAAGAAAAGGGAAATCTATTCATGGATGAGGGCAATGGTGAGCAGTAAAGGAGAATAAGACAGTGTTATATCAAATTGGGTACTTACAACATCCTACCTTATTAGCAGGGGAAGCTCTGTGGAGACAGCCAGGCTGGAATCCTGACTGAGAGGACTGGGAAGAGCGTCCTGCCCTCAGGTGAGACTTCCAACTGACCATCCCCATTAGGGCCCTATGTATAGGGCAATGATGGGGTCTGAAGTTAAACATGTTTGTCTATGTACAGTTTGGAGCAAGCTGTAGTACTATGTTACCATGTCTTTGCATCTTCAAGGAGCTTGGGCTAGGTGTGCTTGCCTCCCCTCCCAGATTCCATCCCGGGATGCCCCAGCCTGGAGCAGGAGGGGATGCAAGGAAAAATTTATAGCTCTTGGCATCCAGACCAGGTCCAGTTCTGACCTGGAGGCCTGCTAATGTCAACAATCAGGCTCTCAATGTCACTTATGCAGCATAAGTCTCACAAACAACATTCTTTAGCCTGCCTGCATACGTGCAGGTCAGGATGGTCCATTGTGTAGGACAAATCACAGAAACCTCCATCCATACAATACACCACATCCTCCTAATCTGGTCTCATATCAGGACTCCTGCATCCTCCATTATGAACCCTTTCCAACTCTTTTCAGCCTTCAGAAATCACTTCACTTTCACATCAGCTTCTTGACCTCCGCTCAGCCATACCATAATTTTCCTCTCAGGCTTCACTTTTTCTGTTTGATTCTTTATTGAACAAAAATGTTTCCTTGGTGTTATATGTTGGCATCTACTTCTTCCAGCTCCTTGCTAACTACACTTACATTCTAACTATTTCTAGTGATCTCCATCTCAGAAGTAGGAAGTTATCAACTATCATACAAATCTATGTCAATCATGAAAATTGGGGAAATGGGAATCTCCCCCATTGTGAAGGTTATTTACTAATGCTTTCTGCCTGAAAATATTCTCCTCAAATATCTTTTCTTGTGTTGTTCTATTGGAAAAGATCTTTATATATCACTATCTTTCAACTTCAAACATTTCATTGATTCTCCAGTATCTTCACTTTGATATTGATGTGGTTGCATCTATAGTCACTATATGCATGTGGCACGTTAACTTAAAAAAAAAATAGGATATTTTTACCATCTTGTTCAACCTTTGAATTACTTTTGTGATGGTTTCATAAAATGATCTGGAAAAATAAACAATTTTATTTTGTAATAAAATTTATAGATCTAGTAACATTTTTTAAAGGTTGTCATCTGAGCATGTGTTTCTTGGGTCATTTAAAAATCACTGATTTACTCATATTTCTTTTTTTGATCAAATGTTCTAAAATACACTTTACACTATGGATAATTCCATGGAATGTTTTAAGAGAGTCTTATTTGGTACATATGTCATTTGGAGTGTGTGGCTACAGATGTCTCTGACTAATAAAAGTGATCTTTCTTAATTCTTTGTTTTTCTCTGTATAAAACACAGTCAATATATCTCTGGGGAAGACGATTCTGAAATTGCATTTAAAATCAAATTCATCTCAACTCCAGAACTTTTCACTATATTCAGATATGGCTTTTTGTAAGCAAGAAACCTATATATTAAAAATTAAATCAACTTCCCTGCATAGACAATATGCAGTCATGAAACATGAACAAAAATTGCAATTTAACTTATTTATAAGAGAATGGGAAGCAATAGTGATCATTATTCCATACTAGTCACCATATCTTTCTGGGCAGAAATAGTAAAGGTATAGACAGAATATTCTTCTGGTATAGACAGAATATTGAAGAAGTGTCCAATGCACAACAAAATAGTGATTTTTAAAAAATATTTTATTTATTTATTTGAGAGGGACAGAGAGAGAGCACGCACAAGAGCGGTAGAGGCGTGGGTGGGGAGGGGCAAGGGGAAGGGAAATATGGAAAAGCAGACTCCCTACTGAGCAGGAGCCCTTACTCAGGGCTCCATCCCAAGACCCCAGGATCATGACCTGAGCCAAAGGCAGACGCTTAAGGGACTGAGCCACCCAGGCACCCCAAAATTGTGATTTTTTTTTTCTACCACTTTCCCAACATGCTGAGGAGCTTAAAGCAGGGAAAAATTTACCAATTCTTTTGCCACTACATTATAAGGATTGCCACTATATTAGAAGGATGGCTTAAAAGATACGAGAGCTTATTTCTCTCTCACATAAAGGCATAGAATTATGTACTACAGAACTATGTCCTGTCTTTGCTCTATGAATTCTTAAAGAGCCAGGTTTCTTCCAGCTTTCCAGTCTGACATCCTGAGAACATTGTGTTCATTGCCCAACGTAAATCTGTGACGTTCATATTGCAAGCAGCAGGAAGAAAATGCGGAGAAGAAGAGACAAAGATTGTGAGGCAGCTCTTGTTAAAGGAAGTGTCCCAGAAAAATGCCCAATCCCATTTTCCTTTGTATATGATGAAATAATCACATCATCACACCTGGCTTCAAGTGAGTCTGGAAATAGAGGGAAACCAGATGTCCACTTAAAAATTGCTCTCCTATCACTGTATACTTTATAAAAATTACAGGAGGCTACATTTGTTATCTGAGTCCTTGATTTCTGGCTTTCATTCCTCTTCAAATATCAAACTCACTATCACAACAATGTTTATCACATGCTGTTCTCTCTTCCTAAACACTTAACACCTCTCTTGCTCCCCCATATAGTAAACTATTTCTCCCCAATCCTATCTCATATCCAGTCACACTAATAAAAACTTCCATAAAACTATGTCTATTTGCTTCCTATGAAACTCAGTTTTAATTTTATTTTTGTGTTTGATTTTTAGCCTGTCTTATTAACTATTTTTCAAGTTCAACAGAAAATAGCAAAAACACCTGTGTGGCTCAGTGGGTTAAACGGTCAATTCTTGATTTCTGCTCAGGTCATGGTCTTGGGGTCATGGGATTGAGCCTAGCTTCAGGCTCTGTGCTCAGGGCAGAGTCTGCTTGTCCCTCTCCCTCCCCCTCTGCCCCTCCCCCTGCTCCTGCTCCTGCGTGTGTGTCTCTCTCTCTCTAAAATAAGTAAATAAAATCTTTTAAAAACATAACAGTTCAGTAGCAAAAAACACAGGGCCTGACACATAATTATTGCTCAAAATTATTTGTTGAAGACATAAATTAAATGATGTATAAAAATAAGTAAAACAGAAGTGTTATGAAGTATTTCATTTACCGCACTAAAATGTTAAGTTCCCAAGAGCATAGAACTTGGCTATTTTGTTCATTGTTAAATTTCATGTTCTATAATAGTGTCTTGTACATATTAGTGCTCAATAAATAATTAAGCTAGTAAAAACTAATAAATAAATGCATGCCATTCTGTCTTCTTTTAGGTATATCAAACAATTTTGGTAAAGTTTTCTCTCAATCTAAAGATATGCCACCTTTAGAAATGGATGTGTGCTCAGATGAAATTTGCTTTGTATTTGATGTGTGTGTGTGTGCTCTCACTCTAGCCACTAGTTCCAGTGATCTATACTCATATTTACTAACAATAGTTAATTTGTCTACTTTTTTTCTGGTTTTCCATATAGTGCTGATTACTTTCTTAGTGTAAAATGACATAGTTCTGGGAGAGTGCAAGGCCTAATATTCCTCTGACTAGCTAGTTTACTTGTGAGGGTTATACCTGCTAGGTAATAATATGCCTTGATACTCCTTCTTTAATCTTCTTTCCAAATTATTTTTAACATTTATCTCTGAAAGGATTTAGAAAAATGAGGGAAATGAGGAACTCATTTGGAAATGGTCCCAGAAGCATTCCCTACTCAGTAGAGAACACCTGCCTGATTTTCTGGTTACATTTGACCCCGTATGTATTAAGACAATCCAAAAAGTATGGACTCTCTTTCATAAAAAGAAGAGGGAGGTGGTTGCATCCTGTTCCGTAGTGTACTTACTGCAAATTCTTCTGAGTTTTGGGGAGTAATATTTCCTTCAGTGTTAATTTTAGATGCCTTGTCAGTTTTCATCTTCTGATGATTATGGATTTTAGTGGGCAACTGAGAGTGACTATATCAGAGGTTGTTATCTAGACGCCATTTGTTCTTAAAAATGTCATGGTGATCTAATCAGTGCTAGCAGAGTCTGAGACATGACTATTAACTGTCAGCTCAGTTTTGGGTTTATTTGTTTTTTATTTTTTTAGTCATACAAAAATTTAAGTGGTAATTACTAGGTGCCTGACATTGTCCTGAACACTTTACAAATATTAACTCATTTAATTAATTCTTATAATAATACTATGACTATTATTGACTTGTTTCTTTTTACAGATGAAGGAATTGAAACACAGAGCAGTTAGGTTATTGGCTTCAGAATCTGAGCTTTCAGCCAATCCACATGCTGCTTCTTCCTGCCTCCGCACATCGCCAAGGGCAATGCTGTCTATTAACTTTCACATCTCCAGCTACACAGCATCGTCTTGTATGTCGTTATACATTTCCAGACAAAGAGTTACAACTGAAAAAGCATGATGCAATTCTTGCTTTTAGAAAACTGTTCACTTTTTAATTTTTTCAAAAAATTTATTTTACCCTTCCTTAGGAGTCTGAAGTGATGGACACCATCTAATTTTATTTAAAAAACTCAATCAATTTCCATATTGTTATTACATAGGATAAATTTAACCCTGCAGAACTTGAGAGGAGAAGCTTATCTTGATTTCAGTGACACAGAAGAGATATTCTAGTTTTAATATGGGGAATATAATTCGCAAAAACATTTTTACTGTAATGTCTCAAATATTATAATTGATGAGTTATATTTAAATTTGCAATTTCAAAACAAAATGAAGGTAATACAGTGCAGATATTTTATGTTAGTGAATATGAATTTTCATAAAGCAAACTTCAATTTGTCCCCTAATTAACAGGGAAGTTACATGTGTGAAAGAGAAACTTATTTAGCATAGTGAGCACCTATTATATTACTTTTAAAACATAATTTGTTCCATGCCCGTATATTCATCTAGGTATTTTAATATTTTAATTGTTTCCTAAATGGTATGGATTCCTTCAATATGATCAGTCTATATTTAACCAAATAACTCAAATTAAATAATAAATCTAAAACTATATGTTATCTGATTTATAAATAACCCGAACTCCTTGCCATGCCTTAGTTTATTCTAGGCTCCCGTCTTCTCTGCCGTCCATGTTCCTTGACTGTTGTTTATTATCCGTAGGTGCTGCCTTCCCATTTTTCTCATTATTTCTCTTTTAATTGTTTTCCACAATCCCAAAATTAAAATCGTGTTTGCCACATGAGATTCTTACACTTCCTTGTGATCTCCTGCCTTCATCTGCCTGTTTCCTTCAAATGTATCTTGAAATACCAAGCAATTTTTTTATTTCAAAACAAATGTGTTTGATTCAATAAATTTTAGTCAAAACCAAATTTAGAAAAAATAAAAATGAAATACAATAAAAATTTAGAAAAGTGCAAGGGCTGTGCTCACACTTGCACACTGAAGACTCTGCCAATTGCAGAGCCACTGGGCCACTCTTGGTGCGGAGCTATGTGTGGAGTGATGGAAGGCTCAGCACCAAGCCCAGTGCAGTCACACCTCACAGAGCTCATCATTTATTTAGAAAAACAGGAGGAGATATATAAATTCTTCTGAAACAATTTGCAACTGAGACATATCATTAGAAATGATTTCTTGAGCACTCAGAAGAGTGGCAATTAATTTCTGGGAACAGAGAATCATACTGGAAGAAAAATGGAGTAAATTCTAGGAGGACTCATAGGATTTGTGTTGGATTCAAGTACCAGAAGGTCAAAAGCAGAGAGGATGATCTGTATAAACCTAGAGATTCTGAAAAGTCCAGGGCACAAGAAGGGACCATTCTAGGCAACCATGGCTATTGAAAATTTTAGGTGAGATTTCAATGCAAAGCCTGAAAGACAGGCTAAGAATCACACTTCATTTGGCAAAAAGTGGGGGGCCAATAGTGGTCTTTGAGCAGTGGGGTGACATTGATGTGGGAAACAAAGGCAAAAGAAAAATTAAATTCCCTTACTACTTACAGCCCGTTAAGGAGTCTTTGAAACAGAGTGCCATTCCTCTAGAAGCTCAGCTACCTCGATGTTAATACATTGCTAAGGGCAAAAGGCAATCTTAGCCCGACCCCCAGGATCCTGTAAGTCTACTTTAACATATAAAAATTCCTTTGGAAAATTCCTTTATCTCTACCCTCCAAGACACATGTTGGCAATCATCCCCCAAGCATATGACCACTGATATATACCTGAAGGGTCTCATGACTCAGGTTTTATTAGACAGTAATACCTGACCTTTTCCCAACAATAGCTAGCCCCTCAAGGTCCTGGGAACCTTGTTTTCAAATTCCTTAGAGACTTAAGCTATCCCTAACCCCCTCCCAACTTGAAAGTCTATAACGGGCCACTCCTTATGACCCCGGTGCAGCTCGTTCTGTCCACGGGTCCTATCCCTGTGCTTTAATAAAGCCACTTTTTTTTTTTAATCTTTTATTGTTAAAGCCACTTTTTTGCAACAAAGATGTCTCAAGAATACTTTCTTGGCCATCGGTTTCAAACTCTAAAGTCTTTCCTACATCAACATGAACAGGGTTCTGTTTAGAGGACCTAATAGGCTATGTTTAGGAACTTATCTTGAATAGCTCTGAGTGCAAAAGCTGTGTGCAATAAAACTGTTACAGATGCTATTGTAATAACCTCAAGTGAAGTAATAAGGGAGCACAATAGCACGATGGCAATGGGATGGAAGAAAAGGCAATAGTCTTTTTATTCTTTGAAATTTTTCTTTCTTTTTAAGATTATTTGAGGGGGAGAGAGAGAGAGAGAGCAAGGGAAAGGGCACAAGCGGGGTGCAGGGGAGCAGAGGGAGAAGCAGACTCCCCACTGAGCAGGGAGCCCAACATAGGGCTCAATCACAGGACCCTGAGATCATGACCTGAGCCGAAGGCAGCCGCTTAACTGACTGAACCACCCAGGCGCCCCTGAAAATTTTATTTTCATATCATTTTTATTTATTTCTTAAGAGAACATTTTCTTACTAAGCTTGTTTTTGCTGACACAAGAAAATTGAAGAACCTCAATAAGGATTCTGAACAAAGTCTGAATTCATTAATCTAAGTGTTGATTTTTTTTCCTGGATTGGGTTTTTCATGATTTCTGCTCTTGAGGTTTTTAATCCTCAATCGCTGAGAATCACATACCGTTATACACAGAGAATTACCTCATTTTGCTTAATTCTTTCAATTTGAGCCTTCTCTTGACACATAGAACCAATGTGAATATATTTTCAAGCACGTGGAAATATTCTGTCACTAGTGAACTTCTGCAAATAGCGTGAAACTGTGGCAGTACCCCGTAAAATATTCCCATAGTACAAGTAATGTTTTTCTAGTTTACTATTTCCATGTTCTATATTTACCTCTTCTTTAAATGTTTGCTACATCATTTTTGTGTGTAAATGTATTCAAATGCTGGACTAAATGATAAGAAAATTGTCCATGGCAGTCTAAATCTATGAAATTTGCATAAATTACCTAAACTAAATTCCTTCAAAGAGCTCAGTGAATTAGAACGCTATAATCTCTGTCCGCATAAACACATTAAGTTTATACAATCCTAGAAAACATAAAGGAGACTCTGACATCTATTGGCCATTTAAACATCTTATAACTATGGGGAACACAATTAACAATTTGTGACTGGATCAGTGAAAATTTGTTTTTATTTGTAAAGAAATGATCTCATGTCCTTTTGGAGTCTGCCTAAGGATTTATGTCCATATGCGAATGGATATAAGTATATAGGATACATTTAGTAAGGGTTCTTATCAAGTGAATCTAAATTTAATAAAATAATTTCCAAGAAGAAGTTGTCATTGACTAATCTCCTCTTCCTAATTTTGATTGAATTGAAATTTGATTGCATTGGAAACAAAAGTAATGTAAATTTTAATTTAAGAGGTGGTTTCTGAATATTTTTTAGAAGTATGGATGAAGAGGGACATCTAGGTGGCTCAGTTGGTTAAGCGTCTGTCTTTGGCTCAGGTCATGATCCCAGGGTCCTGGGATTGAGTCCCACATTGGGCTCCTTGCTCACGGGGAGCCTGCTTTTCCCTCTGCCCGTAGCTCCCCCCTGCTTGTGCTCTCTCTCTCTCTCTCTGATAAATAAATAAATAAAATCTTAAAAAAAAGTATGGAGGAAGATAAAAATACATGTGTAAGAAGCCAAGAAAAATAAGTAACTTAAATTATGCACACCTATACGATATATTTCAACTAAAATTTTTTTAAAAGATTTTATTTATTTATTTGAGAGAGAAAGAGAGTGCATGCAGGAGCAGGGGGAAGAGCAGAGGGAGAGGTTGAGAAGTAGGCTCCCTGCTGAGCAGGAAGCCCTACGAGGGATTCAATCCCAGGACCCTGGAATTATGATCTGAGCTGAAGGCAGAGGCCTAACTGACTGAGACACCCAGGGTCCCCTTAGCTAAAATTTAAATTAAATGATTATTTCACAGAGTTTTTAAGACAAACATTTGAAATACCAATGTAGACACAAATGAAGAGCTTCAGAAACCTAGGTTGTGTTGACACCAAATCATGGTCTCCACTCTTTAATTAGTTTGGACTAGCTTCCCTTCTATCGAACTTGGTGCCCTTGAACTCACATGTAGTACACAACCATGCTAATGCCTTATGACTTTTTTTTTTTTTTTTTTAGGTACACAGCGATATTAGGAAGGTTTAGAGATTTCCCATATACCCCTGCCCCACACATGCATAACCTCCCCCATTATCAATATCACTCACCAGATGGTATATGTGTTGCATTTGGTGAACCTGCATTGACACACTTATCTCCCAAAGTCCATAATTTATATAAGGGTTCACTCTTGGTGTCATATACCTTAGGGATTTCAACAAATACATAATGACATGTATCTATCATTATAGTACCATAGAACATATTTTCACTGCCCTAAAAATCCTTTGTGTTAATCCTTCTTTCCTTCCTTCTAGCTCCTGGAAACCACATATTCTTTGACCGTCTCTATGGTTTTACCTTTTCCAAAATGTACTGTAGTGGAAATCATACAAGGTAGCTTTTTCAGATTGGCTTCTTTCACCTAGCAATATGCATTTAAGATTCTTCCATATCTTTTCATAGGTGGATTATCTGGATATACCACAGTTTATTTATCCATTCACCTAATAAAGGATATCTTGGTTGCTTCTAAGTTTTGGCAATTATGAATAAAGCTGCTATAAACATTTTGTACTGGTTTTGTGTGGATATATGTATTCAGCATCTTTGGTTAAATACCAAGAAGGCTGATTGCTGGATCATATGGTAAGAATAAGTTTAGTTTTGTAAGAAACTGCTAAACAGTCTTCCAAAGTGGCTCTACCATTTTGTATTCGCACCAGCAATGGATGAGAGTTCCTGTTGCTTTGAATTTTCCCCAGCATTTGCTGTTGACAGAGTTTTGGATTTTTACCATTTTAACAGGTGTGTAGTGATTTCATTGTTGTTTTAATTTCTTTGTTTTAATTTCAATTATGACATATGATGTGGAGTATCTGTCCATATGCTTATTTGCCATCTGTATATATTTTTTTGGTTGAGATGTTTGTTAAGGTCTTTGGCCCATTTTTAATCAGTTGTTTGTTTTCTTATTATTGAGTTTTAAGAATTCTTTGTTTATTTTGGATAACAGTCTTTATCAGATATGTCTTTTGCAAATATTTTCTCCCAGTCTTTGGCTTATCTTCTCATTCTCTTAAGTGGGTGGGTTTTTTTGTTGTTGTTGTTGTTATTTGTTTCATTTTGTTTCAAGCTTGCCTTTTGTTTAGATATTCAGTTTAGTTTCTTCTCACTTTAGCTTCAACTGAGGAATATTGTCTACCTAGCTAAATCCAATTTTGAATTTGGGTCAACTGATTGTTACCCCATCCAAAAAAAACTTTGTCCCTGTGAATTCTGAATGAGAAATGAGACTATCCCAAAGTTAGTTGTTAGACAGTATGTCTTCTGGGTGTTATAAATAAAAATAAACCTATTGTATTTGGTTTATACATTAAAATTTTTAAAACTCTACATAACACACCTGGCTGTGCTCAACATGAGAAGATATTTGAACTTATAAAATATAAGAAAATTTGGGGTGCCTAGGTGGCTCAGTCGGTTAAGCGTCTGCCTTCGGCTCGGGTCGTGATCCTAGGGTCTTGGGATCGAGCCCCACATCGGGCTCCTTGCATCAGTGGGAAGCCTGCTTCTCCCTCTCCCACTTCCCCTGCTTGTGTTCCCTCTCTCGCTGTCTCTCTCTGTCAAATAAATAAATAAAATCTTAAAAATAAAATAAAATAAAATAAAAAATAAAAAATAAAATATAAGAAAATTATAAAACAAAAAATCTCCAAATAAATATTGTGTACGCTCCTCAGATGGAAACAAAATGCGGTGTTGATCATACAGTAGTCAGCACATTCTTGGTGAATGATAGATCAACTAATATAATCCCTCTTCCCACAGAACTTTATCTTTAAAACAAACAAACAAAAACAGATTTATTTGGGCATCAGCATTGCCACCACACCCTGTTACTTACATGATATAAAATAGAGCATAAATATCCTTTGGTCCCAATCCTATGACTTATTATCCTCCCCTATCACTGAAAAGCTTTTCCTTGCTTAAGAATTTTTTTTAGGGCGCCTGGGTGGCTCAGTTGGTTAAGCGACTGCCTTCGGCTCAGGTCATGATCCTGGAGTCCTGGGATCGAGTCCCACATCGGGCTCCCTGCTCAGGAGGGAGTCTGCTTCTCCCTCTGACCCTCCCCCTCTCATGCTCTCTCTCATTCTCTCTCTCAAATAAATAAATAAAATCTTAAAAAAAAAAGAATTTTTTTAATAATTACTTACCTTTGAAATCTCTCTTAATGGGGCACGTGGGTGGTTCAGTTGGTTAAGTGTCTGCCTTCAGTTCAGGTCATGATCTCAGGGTCCTGGAATTGAGCCCCACATCGGGCTGGGCTCCCTGCTTAGTGGGGAGCCTGCTTCTCCCTTGCCTTCTGCTTGCCACTCCCCCAGCTTGTGCTCTCTCTCTGTCAAATAAATAAAATCTTAAAAAAAATTGCATTTATTTCCACTTCCTCCCTTTTACGTTCATTTGTGTTCTCCCCATGATTTATCAGAAAATATTCTAAAAGGGAATTAGATTCAATTCCTTAGTCCCTGGTAATGACATTAACACAAATCTATTATGTGTCTTCAATAAAGATACATCATATTTGGAACACCAGCCTCCTTAAAAAGCAAACAAACAAACAAACAAACCAAAACACAAAAACCATAAAACAAACAAACAAACAAACCCCTAGTTTACACAGAAGATCTCTAAGTTCCCATCTGTCTTGGACACTATAAATTAAGAATTAAATATGATATTCAGTTAACATGACTCAAACCTAATTTTGAATTTTCAGAATACTATTATTGTAATTAATTATGCCATAGTATTTAACCCATTTTAGATTTTTCCATTGTAGTTTACAAAAACTCAAAGTGAGATGCACACAACCAATACTTTTTTTAATGGCAAAGATTCACTTCATTTTAAAATAGATTATCATTGAAATGAATTCAAAGAGAATTTAAAGTCAATATGAAGGCACATTATCTTGAAAGAAAAAAAACAAATGTTAACTTCAATGCCCTTATTTTTTCTTTATTTAATCTCTGATGCCTTTGAAGCCTAGCTAGTGTGCTCTTGTCTTCCCTACCATGAAAAGAGGTGATATTACTGTTTTAGCAATTGCTTAAATGGCACAGAAAGAATGGTATAATGAATTGGCCCTTCATATAGCTATTATCAGCTTTCATGACAAGTACTGGGCAGAGAAAGAAGAACCAAGCTCATAGAATAGCCCTAAAATTGGAAAGAAATCAATTATATCATACACCAGAAAAGGAAATGCAGGTATGTGTAGACAATCTTCCCTTCTCCACTATTTTTATTTTAGGGAATTCAATCACAAATGATTATTTTCAGTTAGGTCTGCAATTCTTTTTCTAAATTGCAGAAATTTTAGCATTTGACTGGAACAATATTGGAGTAAAAGGGATATATAAAAGCTGACAAAGGAGAAAATGAAAAGAAGATATTCTAACAAAATGGATTCAATATACTCCCTTCCTTTTTTATTTCCTAAAACAAGGTATCCCTGAAAATTTTGTAAAATTGTTTTTAGAAATTGTTCTAAATTATCCTTTACATTTTGAACTACTTGCTCTTATTGACAGCAAGAGAAACAAGTCAGAAATATTTTTTCCCCTCTTCTTTGATTTTTAAGGTTGTCTTTTTTTTCTTTAAGATTTTATTTATTTATTTGAGAGAGAGAAAGAACGAGCAGGGGTGAGGGGTAGAGCGAGAGGGAGAAGCAGACTCCCTGCTGAGCAGAGAGCCCAACCCAGCACTCGATCCCAGGACCGAATCATGACCTGAGCCGAAGGAAGACGCTTAACCGATTGAGCCACCCAGGCTCCCCTTTTAAGTTTGTCTTAAATTAATTCTATTATGCTTTGTTGATCTCTCTCTATATAAACATACTATGGTAAGCAGAATTTTAAAGTGACTCTCAATGACTTATTACCCCCTCCCCCTGAACATGTGGGAGTTTAGTGACTACGCTGTGATGTTATTCTGCAGATTACATTATATAACAATGGTGAGAGGAAAATTTTGCAGATGTAAGACACCTAATCAGCTGATTTTGCTAGCCAAAAGATTTTCCTGGGCAGACCTGTTGGGGAAATTCATCAAGATTTTGGGGGGGGGGCACCTAAGTGGCTCAGTTGATTGATCTCTGTTTTCAGCTCAGGTCATGATCTCAGTGTCCTGGGATCGAGCCCTACATGGGCTTCCTACTCAGCGGGGAGTCTGCTTCTCCCTCTTCCTGCCACTCCCCCTGCTTGTGCTCTCTCTCTCTGTCAAATGAATTTTAAAAATCTTAAAACAAAACAAAACAAAAAACAAATAACGATGTTGAGTAAAGAAAGGGTTAAGGTATAAGCAGGGAGAGATAGGGGGTCCCTGACTAGGCTCTGAAACTATTCCTGGCAGGCAGAGGTGCAAAGATAGAGTGAACAAGAAAGAGATAAGAGAATAGACCAGACCACCTGGCCCTGGATGTTAGGGAATATTTTTCTTCAGCTGCTACATTGTAATCACAGAAAATGACCAGAACTCAAAGAGGTATCATTAAGGGCATTATCAATAGTCCTTGCTCAAACCAAGAGGGTACAAGAGTCTCAAGGCCACAAGCTTCCTGGTAAGTTTTCAATAAAAGACCGGCCCTAAAAACCCTCAGTGGCAACCCATTCGGGACCCCTACCACCCTAGAGGGCTTTTTCTTTCCTTTCTGCTCTCACCTTCACTGAATAAACTTTCACTTCATTACACCCTTTTGTATCTGCAAGTTTCATTCTCCCACTAGGTGAGACAAGAACCCTGCAACCTTTCAATAATGTGACCACCAGTTAACCAATGAGCTGAACCTACTCAATTAGAACCTACCCCCATTCCCCACCCCATCTTGGAATTTGTATCCCACCTGCCTTCCCCACACTAGAAGCTGCCCCAAGGACAAAACCCTGAGACTGTGATGTGGTATTGAGACCGTCTGGACGGTGCATGTCACTGAACACAGTTAAGGCCTCTATGGAAACTTTCAATATTCGGAAACTGGGGCAGACATCTCGTCCTTGGGCAATGCCCAAGATAGGCCTGCAAGTAAGTCCCTTTGCTTACCAAAACTGCCACCTACCATCAAGGAGCTGCCTCTTTCTTCAGTCTCTCTTTGCTCTCTGTGTAGGGGCTGGTTTCAGGTCTTACCTGGGAAGCTCCCGGGAAGCTTGTGAATAACAATTTGGTGAGCCAAGCAGGAAACTGAGGAAAGGAGCCTTGGGAAAGAGGTGTCCCTGAAGAAATCCCAGGTCGGCTGGCAACCACTGCGTGGGGAGGGGCGGCCTGTGTGTCAGATGCTTGTGGACCCCCGTGGGAATGCGGGATGCCTGAAAAATGCTGGCTGCTTTAATGTCCGTGTAGGAGGAACTTTGCAGAGGACAAGGCTGTGCGGTGGGCCGACACCGCTGAGGCTGGAGCTCGAGTTAGGAAATAGAGGAGAAGCTGAGATTAGAGAACGTGTGGGTGCCCACTACTGTGCAAGCTTCCGGGCCAGCAGGCACGGTGGGAGAGCAGGATAAGTAAACCCTGCAGACTTTAGCAGCCCCTTGTGCCCCAGCAGGTAGAACTCAGGGCCAGGAGGTGGAATCCCTTCGAACGGATTAAGAAAAAAGAGAAACAGGGGGCGCCTGGGTGGCTCAGTCGTTAAGCCTCTGCCTTCAGCTCAGGTCATGATCCCAGGGTCCTGGGATCGAGCCCCACATCGGGCTCCATGCTCCGCAGGAAGCCTGCTTCTCCCTCTCTCACTCCCACTGCTTGTGTTCCCTCTCTCACTGTGTCTGTCTCTGTCAAATAAATAAATAAAATCTTTAAAAAAAAAAAAAAGAAAGAAAAAAGAGAAACAGGTTATGGACATTGTTGAGGAAACAGAGAAAACGACCCAAGTCTTCTGACCCCTAATACAAAGGAAAAATTTAAATAACAATGACCCCAAAAGTCCTAGAAGAAAACTAGCATTCTTTCTTCCTCCCTTGAACTGTAAATCTTATTATGTCTTTGAAATGTAAACACCCAGGTACATAACGAAAACATTGCCCACAGAGACTAAAGGAAAAGAAAAGGGGTTGGGGGAGGCGAAAGGCTTTTTACCACAGACTGCCACAGAAGTATTCTTGCCCAAATTGAGACCACAGCCTCCCTAAGATTACAAGTATCAGAAACAAGCTGTAGATGTGTAAGCAGGTAACTGATTCATGACTAGAGTTTTGAATGAAAACTTAATGGTCAGAAAGTTATAGGTTTGTGGAAAAGGAATAATGAGAAAGACATTTTTATTTATTTATTTAGATTTTACTTATTTATTAGCCAGAGACAGAGAGAGAAAGAGAGACAGAGCACAAGCAGGGGGAGTGACAGGCAGGGGGAGAAGCAGGCTCCCCACTGATCAGGGAGTCTGGGATCATGACCTCTGAGTGAAGGCAGATGCTTAACAGACTGAGCCAGCCAGGGGTCCTGAGAAAGACATTTTATATATAATCAAGTTAAGATTGGAATTGATTTATGTAAGTTAAAAAAAAAAAAAAAAAAGTTTTTAAAATCACAAGTACCATGCGCCTGGGTGGCTCAGTCGTTAAGCGTCTGCCTTCGGCTCAGGTCATGATCCCAGGGTCCTGGGATCGAGTCCCACATCGGGCTCCCTGTTCGGCAGGAGGCCTGCTTCTCCCTCTCCCACTCCCCCTGCTTGTGTTCCTGCTCTCGCTATCTCTCTCTCTGTCAAATAAATAAATAAAATCTTTAAAAAAAAAAAAAAAAAGTTTAAAAAAAAAAAAAAATCACAAGTACCCTGGTACGAAATTAAAATTTGGTTTTCTTTCTGTTTAGAGGACACACTTTTCTTAGATTATTGGCCCGCTCTTAATAAGAGATTATAAACAAAGGTTTTCCTTTACCTTTAATGTGTTCTGCCTAGAAAATAAAGGTTCTGTGCTTTGTCTTTATGAGGTCTTTGATTACATAAGAGTCCTCTCCATTAAAATAACTAAGTTTTTTTTTTACAACTATGTAAGTTTTGTGTATGTTAAATTTCATGGGAAGTGATGTAGGAAAGACATTAGGGTTCAAAGCTATGGCCAAGAAAAAATTCTTGAGACATCTTTGGTACAAAAAGGTGGTTTTATTAAAGCGCAGGGACAGGACCCGTGGGCAGAAAGAGCTGCACGGGGGTCATGAGGAGTGGCCCATTATATACTTTCTAGTTGCGGGGGGGGGGGGGGGGGGGGGGGTTAGGGATAGCTTAAGTCTCTAAGGAATTTGAAAACAAGGTTTCCAGGACCTTGAGGGGCTAGCTATTGTTGGGAAAAGGTCAGGTATTACTGTCTAATAAAACCTGAGTCATGAGACCCTTCAGGTGTATGTCAGTGGGTCATATGCTTGGGGGATGATTGCCAACATGTGTCTTGGAGGGTAGAGATAAAGGAATTTTCCAAAGGAATTTTTATATGTTAAAGTAGACTTACAGGATCCTGGGGGTTGGGCTAAGATTGTCTTTTGTCCTTAGCAAAGTATTAACATTGAGGTAGCTGAGCTCCTAGAGGAATGGCACTCTGTTTCAAAGACTCCTTAACGGGCTGTAAGTAGTAAGGGAATTTAATTTTTCTTTTGCCTTTGTTTCCCACATCAGGAATCACTGTCAAATTAAAAGTGATGCTAAACTTCTTTAGTGTATATTTGTATGAAATTCCTAAAATCTGATATGTCCTGGTATAATGATATGTCATAATTTTAAAATGTATGTCACAGGACTATCAAAATTCCCCTGGCAAGTTTATCATAATGAACTTTCATCAGATCTTTAACCATGGCCATTTTTAAAGCTTTTGTCATTTGCAGATAGTCATTGTTTTACTTTGATGCTTTGGCAAAAAGTGTTCCTGCAAAAGTGTTTATCTTTAAGACATTCATGGAGAAGACTGACAGATTTCTGATAACTAAGATCAGTTTTCCTCCATGTGGACCTTCAAGAGCTCCCCAGAATTTACCTGCACGGCTGCACAATATGTCACAGGATGGTAGTGAGGGACCTATCCCTGTTCTCCTTCCCCTCATCAGTAACACAGGACCATTAGCTTGATAATGTAATGTTAACACATGAAGTTGTTTCTCTGCTGCAGGACTTTGCTGGAACATCTATGAGGGAGAGGATGGGCAGTGAACTCACAGAGAATTCAAGGCCCAGGCATCATTTTAAGGTTTGAAGTCATCTGATGGTGTAAGTTGCATGTTATCCTAAAAGCTACGGTTGATAGGGTACATGCTTATCCAGGTCTTAGGAATGTAAAAGAGGGGCAAGCCTTTGTAGAGACTTTGGGGTTTGGAGGACTTTTATTCCCCAGCTGGCACAGTGCCTCCATCCCTTATAAGACAGGGAAACTGCAGGGACCCCATAAAAGACTGCTTTTTTGCTGCCTGTATTCTTGCTAGGGCCTTACACATACCTTCTTATATGTATGTACCTTAATGTACACATACACCCACCTTACACATACCTTAATGTATATCCTCCTTGTGAAGGTCAAGAAGCTAATGATTTCTTTGGAGTCCTTCAGTACAGTAGATAACATCGAAGGAGTGACCAGGTGAGGTCGTCATGGACATTTTACAAGACCACTGACTCCAGACACCTTGATGTCTGGACCCCCTGGCTCCAGGTCATAAGTGACTTACGGAGGACATCTGAACACACGTCCTTGTTTTGAGCACTCATCCAGTTCCTGGATGCCTGGGAGGACACATACACAAGACCACCATCCTCAATGAAAACCTCAGACCCCAAGCAAAGACAAGACTCGTGCTCCTTTTCCTTTCCAAGTCTCCCAGTTGCTCTGTCTGTATCTGCTCTCTCTATGTCTTCAATAACTTCAGCTCTCACTTCCTCCTGGCTCATGCTTGGTATCTATCCTGCACAAAGCCAAGGACCTGGTTAATCCTGTGGGACCTACTCTAGGTCCTTGCACCCAGCCCTCCTGGCTCATGCTTGATATCTA
>NW_022589747.1:6450835-6460989 GCF_004348235.1 Phoca vitulina | reverse complement strand
CAGCCCTCCTGGCTCATGCTTGATATCTATCCTGCACAAAGCCAAGGACCTGGTTCATCCTGTGGGACCCACTCTAGGTCCTTGCACCCAGCCTGCCTGCATCACTTATACTGCTTGGTGAAAAAGAGCATATGTGAGGCGGGGATCACAGCAGCACGCTGCCTTTGAGAAGGAAAAACTACGAGTGAATCAGATCAAAGCTCTGTAATCTCCAAAGCAGGAATACCATTTGAGTTCGATGTGTCTGTGACTCCAGAAGGAATGGGTCAGGCACTGTGGCAGAGACAACAGAAGGAGAGAGAGCCCCTAGGATTTTGCTCCCAGCTCTGGAAAGGGGCAGAAACCCAACATACCCCCATAGGGCAATAGCTCCTAGCAGTTTCCAGAGCACTTCTCCAAGTGGAGAAGTCATTGTTTAGGAAGGAATAAACCTTAGCAGCCAGTGGAAGGAATAAACCTTAGCAGCCAGTGGGCTGAACTCAGTGGTTTGACTGGTGACCACTCATAACCACTGGCCATTAACGTTTTCCACTGACAGTTGGGCTTTCTAAAGAGATTAACCCTATGACTCTGACAAAGGAAACCCAAGGGATGGAGAATCATAAATGAACCCTGGTGAGATCAGGATATATGGGGGAGGGGTGCACGTGGATCCGCCTGCAAGAGCGTGAGGCAGTCCTCACTGTCTTCCATGTCCCAGTTCATAAGGCACTGATACCTCCTGGCAATCAGGAAGCTGATGCCCTAAGTCAGGTATAAGTCCTAGCAACTGACTCTTGAGAAAATACGGAAGATGGGGTGCATAGAGAGAGGGGTCACCGTTGCACCAGGTGGGATGGCATATTGCCAAGGATGTCAGATTGCACTTGAAATACAGTAACTTGTTTAATACAGTAACAGTATGTCTTGGTGTTATAAACAATGTCCAGGGCAACTGCTAAAAGAATCCGAAGCCATCCACCAGAGTTTGTAGCCAGTGAAGAATTGGCAAATTGATTATACTGGCCCCTTCTCTCTGAGTGAGAGTTCCAAATACACCTTAGCTTATGTGGATTTCCTCTGGCCTAATCCAATCCAAGTTTTCCCCTGTTGTGCAAACCAGGCTGCCACTATTAGGGGATTAGAAAAGCTAAGTACCACATGGACACTTTGTTGAATAAACAGTGATCAGGGGTCACATCTCAAAGAACATGACATTGAATGAAGATTCCATCCCAGGGGTTGGTAGAAAGGGAAAATAGAATATTAAAGCAGCAGATTAAATTACAAACAGTTGAGACCACCTTAGCCAGGTGGACTACAGTACTGTCCCAGGCTTTAATACATTTGCATGATCAACTCATAGGGACTGTTGCCCCATATGCCAGATAGGACCCCTGCCCAAGCACCTGATACAGCAAAGGTATGGAAGTCACGAGAAACAGCCATTGCCCCAAGTCTCACCATGGATCAACATGCTATGCTGCTGAGAACACCAAGTTCCATCACACCTGGGAAAGTCGTCATCAATTGGAATTGCAATGGGACATCCTGCTAGAATGGGTGAGTTACTTTTCACCCCTGGGAGAGGGGAAACTACTCAATCTCCACTGGGATTCTCTCGTCCTGCTGCAAGCCAGACCTTTTGAAATGTCCTATACCTTGTGGAACATATACAATTGAGAGACGGTAGAAGGTCTGGCATAACACATCCCCAGTGCATCTTTTCATACCTGACAGTGCTGCGTCCCCCAGCCAACATACATGGTATACCTAACCTGATCAAATTCTTAAAGCTGCAGCCTCATTAAATTCTAAAGATCAGGCCACTAGTATATTTCTGGTAGAAGGGAAAGCCCTGCCCATACAAATTCCTACTAAGTATCTGTGTTTTTGACCTTAGACTTCTGCTGCTCCTATGGTCATGGATGAGCATCTAATGGAAATGCCTTTCTATAGTGGGTGCACTTGTATGCCTGACAAAGCAATCCACCTATTGGGTATGCGGGCAGGTATCCCTCTGGAGCTTGTCAGAGTTGCCATAATGGGTATAGCTCCTCCAGGGAAGGGGTTAGAAAGTTCTAAAGCACTACATTCAAGAAGAACAAGCTAGGATTAATATTATTAATTTATCTGATATTACCAATACTGTCCCACACCTTGGCCTGCAGCATGCACTATCAATAACACTGGGCATGAGTATTCTTTTTTTGTCAAACAAACTATAAAGGCAGCCAATCAAATTGCTGATCAGAAAGGTCCTGGAGATACCACCAACAGAGTCATGGGTGGCTATGCTCAGATTTGGGATGGCTTTATGTGGCTTACCTTGGGTTATAGGCATCCCTGTATTGGGAGCAGAAAAATCACTCTAAACAGCATCAACCCGAAACATGTGAAGGATATCACTGGAACTGTGTTGTCATTCTATCATGTTAAATGATGGTGACTGGTTTGGCATTGATTAGTTGGAATGTCCAGATATTTATTGGGTAGCACCAAATGGAATGCACTGACTTCATGGCACAAATCTTTGGTCATGTCTTCCACCTGAATGACTGAACCATTGCACTCTGGGCTTTCCCTGGGCACAGGGGAGAATCCACCCCAAGGTAACAGTAGATACGAATCTCCCTCTCCTAAGAGCCAGATGGACACATTCTGTCTTTCACTGATAGAAACATTTGGCTACCATATTTATTCCCTCTGTTAGCCTGGAGGATATTATAGCACACATAGAATCCCTTACTAAATCTACCCAACAAGTCTTCAGTGATAGCCACCAAAACCTATCCTTATTAACTGTTGAAATGTCTCTGATGAAAAAAGATGGCCTCCAAAATAGAATGGCCTTGGACATTATTACTGCCTCTCGAGGAGGGACCTGTGCCATCATCCAAACATAATGTTCTGTGTTGGTACCTGATGAGTCTACTCATGTATCATCTTTATTAAATTACATGAGGACTCAAGTAAACACCCTGAGTGATTCTACTCCCAGATTAGAGGACTCGATAAATCAGTGGTTCGAATCATGGGCTCTTGTGGAAAAAGCTGTCAATGATTTTGGGAATTGTTATCTTAATCTTTTTTCTCTTGAATGTGCCTGTATTATTGCTGTTGTATCTGCTTCCAATGCAGCCAGATAGCTGTCAAAGGAGACCTCCATGCTAGTGACACCCCTTGCTGACTGCTCAGGTCACATTCTGGAAGACAAGGGCATCTGAGATTGTAAGAGCTGGTCATGAGGGGTGAAGGGCATTGGTGAAGGTCATCAAGAGCACATGACTCCAGTTGAACTGTGAGCTGGACCCCAACATTTGGAGGCTCCTTACCCCTTTCCCTGTTCTTGGAATGTAGGTCCCACTTGCCTTTCCCACTCCCAGAGGCTGCCCCAAGGACATAGCCTTGAGATAATGATATGGTGTTGGGGACATCTTCATGATACATATAACTGAACCCAATTAAGGCCTTTTTATAAACTTTTAAGATTTTGTGGGTGAGTGTGGGGGTCCACTTGTCTTGGTGCCACACAAGACAGGCCTTGTATGTTAAGTCCCCTTGCTTATTACAACTGCCACCTACTAATGTGGAGTGCCCTGCCTCTTTCTTCAGTCTCTCCCTGACCTCTGTATATGGGAGCCAGTTTCCATTCTCACCCAGGAAGCTTCCAAGGAGGTTGCAAACCAACAGGGCCTGACATAGTTAGATGAGCATTTTATTTTATTTTTTAAATTTTTATTTATTTTTTTAAAAGATTATTTGAGAGAGAGAATGGGAGAAAGAGAGAGCACGAGCAAAGGGAAAGCTCAGAGGGAGAATCAGACTCCCCACCGAGCAGGGAGCCCAATGTGGGACTCGATCCTGGGACTCCAGGATGATGACCTGAGCCGAAGGCAGTTGCTTAACCAACTGAGCCACCCAGGAGCCCTAGATGAGCATTTTAAAAGAGAGCTTACTTCTCTCCTAAAAGATTCCGGCCATATTTTTCTTTTGTCATTCACCATATTGTTTGTATTCGAGATTTTTTTACCCAGAAACCTATTTTTTATTCTAATTTTATCTCTTTGAAATATAGACCCATTCAGCATTAGATCAGCATCTAACACATTCTTTGTTTCTCATTTGGGGAAGCATTCTTGATGGGAAAGCAATAATAGAGTAATTTGCTGTATAGCAGAGCTGGGTTTGACTCTTATAGGGTTTGCCACTTTCCTAGTTGCTTGTCTCTGGGCATTTACTTGAGTTCCTCAAAGTCTTACTTTCCTCATCTCTAAAGTGCAGGTAATATGACTGTGAGCATGAGAGAGCTTTGGTATAAACAGATTTCTAACTTTTGATATAAAATGTACTTGGCTGGATGATCCCCATTTCCAAGATCTATTTCTTATCTGTGGCTCTTGAAGCAAAGCACTGCCCAGGACTCAGTGGTTTTCAGGTGAATAAATGGAGAGATTAGTAATCTTAACTGTTCTACAGGTTCCTCTCTTCTCTCTTAATGGCCAGAGCTTCCATATTCCCATTATCTTGCAATCCACATTTCTTTCTCTGACCACAGTCTTTCAGATTTTTTGCTTGATTTCCCCCTCATCACATCTGTAACATTGCTACCTGACAGGTACGGAGCCTTCAGGTCCAGTGACCACCCATCCCTGCCACCACTTGGTTTGCCATATCCTATCTGGAACACAGCAAGTGTGCAATAATTTCACTGCTTCTGTTATCAGTATTTTCTATAGATACTGCCTAGAGTCCTTCACTTCTTTCCATAACTAATTATGTCTTCTTCCCTTCTATTACCAGGCTGCTCAGCACCAGAAAATATGTCCCATGAATGAGCAGTAATTTAATGGAATAATATCTAATAATTGTAGGACCTTAAAGAAGGTGTTTGTGTTTCAATGATCTTCTTATTGGATTTTCAAAAATCCAACTCACTTTCATGCTCCTCCAACATTTATCCTTGTTTCAATTACATTATACACACACACACACACACACATATATATACAAGTCAAAGATTTGCATTTTTATTTTTTCTAGTTTTTTTAACTCGAAAAACTTGTCATTTTCACCCACATTTTATCTCTCCTCTTTATCACACATTTTAATGTCCTCCTAATCTTTGTTTTCCAGGCGTCATTAGCTCTATCCCAATGAAAACCACTGTTAAGTCATTACTCTATGTCTTTTCTATTATCTTCAATATTCCACCACACTTGTTGTACCCCAAAAGGAAGCTTATACTTTTCTTTAATGACCAGCTAAATATCCCTATACAGTCCTTCCCAATGCTCACTACCATATCTGAATATTCTTTTGTGTTCTAGTAATATGCTTCTCATATCTCAATTATTACACTTAATCTATGTATTCATTTATGGTAAAGTTTGAAAAATATACATAAGTATAAAATCTAATTAGGTACTGAGAATAATGCATTAAGATGGAGGTGACTATATTTCCAGATTTACTGCTATCAAGTCTTTCTTACAAAGCAATTAATGTGTAAACTAATGGCTTTCAAACTTTACCATTATGTTTGAATCTCACTCAAGTGCTAATAAATACATATCAAAGGGAATTGAACACATTCAATTTGCTTTAAATATCCATGTTCCCATGCAAAGATTTGAAGTGCAGACTATTAGCTCAATAATTTTCAACCTATTTGGTTGATAATTGAGTGAGCAGACATTCTGTTATAGCTAAAATGTCCTCATTTTGGTAATCTGGTCTGTGTAGGTCACTGTTTTTGACAAGTCACAAGTTACTTGTGACCTGGAATGAAGTAGCCACCACCTGCAGTAGACATCATCAGTAAGGGAAGTGCCTTATTGCACAGAAAGCCCTACTCCATTTTTGATGTGTGACTGCTGACAAGTTTAAAGGCTCATCCCTCCCTGCTTCCCTTCTGCCTTAATCTGAGCAGGTCTATGAAAGTCTGAGTGTTCCTAACTTTGTTGCAAATGGGAATTTTACACAGAATGCACATGAAAACATGGCCCCATCCCCTAATCAAGATAAAAATCCCAACACAATCTCCTGCCCCTACTCTTTCAGTCCCTTCTCAGGCCAGCTTGGGAGGTCTGACATGCTCTCCCCCAAAATCCTCATTATGTAAGTAGTAAGTTTTGTTTGTTTGTTTTTTGTTTTAATTCCCTCTTGGTTTGTGTGTGTGTGTGCTGTCATCAGTCTCAACATCTAAACCACATTTTGGAAAGGAATCCATACTATTTCTGTGTTGTAGTTATAGCATTTATAAATAATTTAAAAAGCTGATCATGAAAGTTAAAAAAAATTCTTAGAATGATGTTCTAACACTTATTACATGCAAGATGTTTTGGAAGGCATTGAAAACAGCATATATTTGTCAGGAGGTTTGGATAAAGACCTAAATAAAATTGATTTAATTAAAAAATAATTTATAGTAATGGCAATAATTGGTTCCCCAAATTGAAAGAAAAGTTAAATAACCAGGAACCACATAAATCTTAATAATATGTTTGCAATATTGGGCTTTAGATCTCAGATGATTCTATGGATATTGCCTTTTCCCCTTGGTTTACTAGAATTTGATGTCTCTGATTTGCTATCCACATACAACAGTCAAGGTTCTTCAGATTGCAGCAAATCTCTGTGTTCTTTAGAAATAAGACCATGGACTCAAGTGTAACTACCACAAATAAGACTGCTCTGAAGCTCCCACTTCATCAGATGCATTCTTTCCTACTGCAGAGGAAATCATTCTGATGTCCCAAAGAACAAAAGCACGGGTGGATTTCGGCTCAAACCACCTGAGAGAAAGACGTTTCTCTCTTGGTTACAGTTATAGAAACCTGAGGAGAGAGTCTAATTAACCTTCATCAGCTCACATTCTCTCTCCATGGACCAATCACTACAGCAAATTACCAACACTGGCCCATCTGTGGTTAGCTATACTTTTCTGTGGCCAGGGATGCTATGAATTCATCCATCATGTGAGAGCTGGAGCAGAGAGAGCAATGTCGGAGGCAGGAATTGTCAGCACAAATATGGGCTCTGGGAGAGTCTTGGTGTGACTGATCTCTGCCACAATTTAGTGCACCACTCTCATAAAATCCATTCATTCTTCTAAAACAAAATAGGTAGTATTTTTCTCATATTAAAATAAGGAAACTAGGACTCAAAGAGATTTAAAGAATCTCTCCTTTATGGTTAATAACTACTGGAGCAAAATTTATTTCCAGGCTTTTATGATTCCAAGATTATACTTATCCTAATATACAATGTCCACAGTGCCTTTTAGAAATCAACTACCTGTCCAAGGAATGAACAAATCTCCTACCCTAGCTAGTGTATGAGATAAACTACATGGCTAGAACAAGAATATATTTGTCCACAGTTTCAACTGTGGATCACAATCTTGCAGATACAAAAACATAAAACTTGATTCTTTTTTTTTTTTAAACTTGATTCTTTATCTACATTTTTCTGCTTGTCTCTTAGTTCCTGATCTACAATTCATTAATTAAATAAACATATTAGGAGTCACATATTTGAAAATAATTATCCTTACATAATGCATATACTTTTAGAAGAGTTAAAATTATCATTTAATTCACTGAGTTTGACCTACACAAAAGATAAGTTGACTTACACAAAATTGCTGATACACCCTAATTCTCTAAGATGGGACAAAGTAGGATATGAGAAAGAATTACTCTGACATTTAGAAATAATGAGACTGTGGACAAGTCATTTTTTACTAAAGTGAAGTGTGTGTGTGTGTGTGTGTGTGTGTGTGTGTAGTTGTTGTAAAGAAAGACAAAAGCAAATGAATGTTAAATGTAATTAAAATAGAAACAAAAGACATTACAAAAGGCAATAAGAATCTATTTTTCTTTTGTTTTTGCTGCATGTCTTTTTAAGAGTTATCAATATTCTTTCTTACAAAGAAATGTTAAGGAGCTTTCAATTTCCAAGACAGTTATTCTCTATACTTTCCCTTCATTAGTATTCTAGTGATTCATGACAAGCCATGCACAGCTGACGAATGCTTTTGCTGAACTTTGGTAGTCAGATGTGCCTTATTTAGTGGAATGCAAGTTGCATGATTTGAATATTGCCACCTTCTTCTACTAACAACTGCGACTATGGGGACTGTCTTGGTAGATATAGTGAATGATTTTAATATTTTGTCCTGAATATTGTTTTGTAAAAAAAAAAAATCGGTTTTAATGTATATAACTTTAGATAAAACTGAAATTATTAATGGCTGTTAACTTGAATGCAAGTGTTTTGCTTAAGTCATAATAGTAAAATAAGGGGACTCTAGATGATTTATTTATTGAAATATAATAGACACCGATTAAAGTGAACATATTTAAACATATTTAAAGTGTATAAGTTTATCAATTTTTTCCCTTAATTTTTTTATTTAATTTTTTTTATTGTTATGTTAATCCCCATACATTACATTCTTACTTTTAGATATAGTGTTCCATGATTCATTGTTTGTGCATAACACCCAGTACTCCACGCAGAACATGCCCTCCTTAATACCCATCACCAGGCTAACCCATCCTCCCACCCCCCTCCCCTCTAGAACCCTCAGTTTGTTTTTCAGAGTCCATTGTCTCTCATGGTTCGTCTCCCCCTCCGATTTCCCCCCCTTCATTCTTCCCCTCCTGCTAACTTCTTCTTTTTTTTCTGAACATATATTGCATTATTTGTTTCATAGGTACAGATCTGAGATTCAATAGTCTTGCACAATTCACAGCACTCACCAGAGCACATACCCTCCCCAGTGTCTATCACCCAGTCACCCCATCCCTCCCACCCCCCACCACTCAAGCAACCCTCAGTTTGTTTCCTGAGATTAAGAATTCCTCATATCAGTGAGGTCATATGATACATGTCTTTCTCTGTTTGACTTATTTCGCTCAGCATAATACCCTCCAGTTCCATCCATGTCGTTGCAAATGGCAAGATCTCATTCCTTTTGATGGCTGCATAATATTCCATTGTATATATTTACCACCTCTTCTTTATCCATTCATCTGTCAATGGACATCTTGGCTCTTTCCACAGTTTGACTATTGTGGACATTGCTGCTATAAACATCGGGGTGCATGTACCCTTTTGGATCCCTACTTCTGTATCTTTGGGGTAAATACCCAGTAATGCAATTGCTGGATCATATGGTAGCTCTATTTTCAACTTTTTGAGGAACCTCCATACTGTTTTCCAGAGTGGCTGCACCAGCTTGCATTCCCACCAACAGTGTAGGAGGGTTCCCCTTTCTCCGCATACCTGCCAACATCTGTCATTTCCTGACTTGTTAATTTTAGCCATTCTGACTGGTGTGAGGTGGTATCTCATTGAGGTTTTGATTTGGATTTCCCTGATGCCGAGCGATGTTGAGCACTTTTTCATGTGTCTGTTGGCCATTTGGATGTCTTCTTTGGAAAAATGTCTGCTCATGTCTTCTGCCCATTTCTTGATTGGATTCTTTGTTCTTTGGGGGTTAAGTTTGATAAGTTCTTTATACATTTTGGATACTAGCCCTTTATCTGATATGTTATTTGCAAATATCTTCTCCCATTCTGTCGGTTGACTTTTGGTTTTGTTGACTGTTTCCTTTGCTTTGCAAAAGCTTTTTATCTTGATGAAGTCCCAATAGTTCATTTTTGCCCTTGCTTCCCTTGCCTTTGGCGATGTTTCTAGGAAGAAGTTGCTGCGGCTGAGGTCGAAGAGGTTGCTGCCTGTGTTCTCCTGTAGGATTTTGATGGACTCCTGTCTCACATTGAGGTCTTTCAACCATTTGGAGTCTAATTTTGTGTGTGGTGTAAGGAAATGGTCCAGTTTCATTCTTCTGCATGCGGCTATCCAATTTTCCCAACACCATTTGTTGAAGAGACTGTCTTTTTTCCATTGGACATTCTTTCCTGCTTTGTCGAGTTGACCACGGAGTTGAGGGTCCATTTCTGGGCTCTCTATTCTGTTCCATTGATCTATGTGTCTGTTTTGTGCCAGTACCATACTGTCTTGATGATGACAGCTTTGTAATAGAGCTGGAAGTCCGGAATTGTGATGCCGCCAACTTTGCTTTTCTTTTTCAACATTCCTCTGGCTATGCGGGGTCTTTTCTGGTTCCATACAAATTTTAGGATTATTTGTTCCATTTCTTTGAA
>NW_022589747.1:6450083-6450825 GCF_004348235.1 Phoca vitulina | reverse complement strand
ATCTTCACAATATTTGTTCTTCCAATCCATGAGCATGGAACGTTTTTCCATTTCTTTGTGTCTTCCTCAATTTCTTTCATGAGTATTTTATAGTTTTCTGAGTACAGATCCTTTGCCTCTTTGGTTAGATTTATTCCTAGGTATCTTATGGTTTTGGGTGCAATTGTAAATGGGATTGACTCCTTAATTTCTCTTTCTTCTGACTTGTTGTTGGTGTACAGGAATGCCACTGACTTCTGTGCATTGATTTTATATCCTGCCACTTGACTGAATTCCTGTATGAGTTCTAGCAGTTTTGGGGTGGAGTCTTTGGGATTTTCCACATAAAGTATCATATCATCTGCAAAGAGTGAGAGTTTGACTTCTTCTTTGCCAATTTGGATGCCTTTGATTACTTTTTGTTGTCTGATTGCTGTGGCTAGGACTTCCAATACTATGTTGAATAGCAGTGGTGATAGTGGACATCCCTGCCGCATTCCTGACCTTAGGGGGAAAGCTCTCAGTTTTTCCCCATTGAGAATGATATTCGCTGTAGGTTTTTCATAGATGGCTTTTATGATATTGAGGTATGTACCCTCTATCCCTATACTCTGAAGAGTTTTGATCAACAAAGGATGCTACACTTTGTCAAATGCTTTTTCTGCATCTATTGAGAGGATCATATGGTTCTTGTTCTTTCTTTTGTTAATGTATTGTATCACGTTGATTGATTTGCGGATGTTGAACCAACCTTGCAGCCCAG